>NC_134266.1:4569861-4869861 GCF_031893055.1 Leptodactylus fuscus
AAAACCCATAAGAAGATCACTAAATTGCTTGAGACTCCAGCACTGGAACACATGAGAATCCCCCCTAAATTAATTCAGATCCCCGAGAAGACCCTTGTATTGATTCAGACCCCAGTCAGATCCTTAAATAATGTGAGACCCTAATATGAGACCCCCTTTGTCATCCAGACTTCAGATTGTACTCATATGTAAATTAGGCCCCGGACCAAACTCCTACATAAGACCCCTGAGATCCCGCCCACGGCCGCGCACATTCCAGCTTAGTCTATATGGACTTGTTACAATGTTACAATGTGAAGTGAACCTGACACATATAAGGAGACCCAAACATTGTCTTCATAGACCCGAAAGAAATGTGTTTTATTATTAGAGAAAGGATTTCTTCTTAAATAAACCATTAACCTGAAAACAACAGAAATATACGGTATATATATATATATATATATATATATATATATAGTGCCTACAAGTAGTATTCAACCCCCTGCAGATTTAGCAGGTTTACACATTCAGAATTAACTTGGCATTGTGACATTTGGACTGTAGATCAGCCTGGAAGTGTGAAATGCTCTGCAGCAAAAAAGAATGTTATTTCTTTGTTTAATTTTTTTTTAAATTGTGAAAAGTTTATTCAGAGGGTCATTTATTATTCAACCCCTCAAACCACCAGAATTCTGTTTGGTTCCCCTAAAGTATTAAGAAATAGTTCAGGCACAAAGAACAATGAGCTTCACATGTTTGGATTAATTCTCTCTTTTTCCAGCCTTTTCTGACTATTTAAGACCCTCCACAAACTTGTGAAGAGCACTCATACATGGTCAACATGGGAAAGACAAAGGAGCATTCCAAGGCCATCAGAGACAAGATGGTGGAGGGTCACAAGGCTGGCAAGGGGTACAAAACCCTTTCCAAGGAGTTGGGCCTACCTGTCTCCACTGTTGGGAGCATCATCCGGAAGTGGAAGGCTTATGGAACTACTGGTAGCCTTCCACGGCCTGGACAGCCTTTGAAAGTTTCCTCCCGTGCCGATGCCAGGCTTGTCCGAAGAGTCAAGGCTAACCCAAGGACAACAAGGAAGGAGCTCCAGGAAGATCTCATGGCAGTGGGGACATTGGTTTCAGTCAATACCATAAGTAACGTACTCCACCGCAATGGTCTCCGTTCCAGACGAGCCCGTAAGGTACCTTTACTTTCAAAGCGTCATGTCAAGGCTCGTCTACAGTTTGCTCATGATCACATGGAGGACTCTCAGACAGACTGGTTCAAGGTTCTCTGGTCTGATGAGACCAAGATCGAGATCTTTGGTGCCAACCACACACGTGACGTTTGGAGACTGGATGGCACTGCATACGACCCCAAGAATACCATCCCTACTGTCAAGCATGGTGGTGGCAGCATCATGCTGTGGGGCTGCTTCTCAGCCAAGGGGCCTGACCATCTTGTCCGCATCCATGGGAAGATGGATAGCACGGCCTACCTGGAGATTTTGGCCAAGAACCTCCGCTCCTCCATCAAGGATCTTAAGATGGGTCGTCATTTCATCTTCCAACAAGACAACGACCCAAAGCACACAGCCAAGAAAACCAAGGCCTGGTTCAAGAGGGAAAAAATCAAGGTGTTGCAGTGGCCTAGTCAGTCTCCTGACCTTAACCCAATTGAAAACTTGTGGAAGGAGCTCAAGAATAAAGTCCACATGAGACACCCAAAGAACCGAGATAACTTGGAGAAGATCTGCATGGAGGAGTGGGCCAAGATAACTCCAGAGACCTGTGCCGGCCTGATCAGCTCTTATAAAAGACAATTATTAGCTGTAATTGCAAACAAGGGTTATTCCACAAAATATTAAACCTAGGGGTTGAATAATAATTGACCCACACTTTTATGTTTAAAATTTATTAAAATTTAACTGAGCAACATAACTTTTTGGTTTGTAAGATTTATGCATCTGTTACTAAATCCTGCTCTTGTTTGAAGTTTGAAGGCTCTAACTTATTTGCATCTTATCAAACCTGCTAAATCGGCAGGGGGTTGAATACTACTTGTAGGCACTATATATATATATATATATATATATATATATATATATATATATATATATAGGAAAAACACAAGACAAGATAGGAGTGACTCCTTCTGGATTGGAGCAGCATTGTCTGATTCCTCCTGGAGGATAAAGAACTTTCCCAGCTCTGATCATTCAGCCATGTCAGTCATGTTATTGCCCCCTCCCCTATAAGGGATGTGACCCCGTGTCCTGTATCCTGACATGATACCTGCTATCTGATCTGCTTGTCTAGACTCAGCTCCCTCTAGTGGACACAAGATGCAGGTTAAGGATAAGACCAACATTTAAAGGTGATTTTATAAGTGCAGACACGTTTTTCCTGTAAGTTCCGGCTCTCAGACAGTTTCTGTGATTCTCTATGTGTAAAACAATCCCCGGCTCTGGATTATGTCTGTGGGTTTTCTAATTTTTAGAAGCTTCTAGGCCGTGACACTTTGACGTTTTATGTAGTCAATGCCAGCCTGTGACTGTCAGGATACATTGAGAGTTATAGTGTTATAGTGGGCGCATCTATACCCATCCCTGATGGCTGAAAACACTCATGCAGTTTATTTACCCCATCAGAGTGCCTGATATATAATATATAGAGGGACACAAAGGGTTAATACAACATATAGAGGGACACAGGGGGTTAATACAATATACAGAGGACATAGGGATTAGGAAAAAAAAAAAAAATCTGAATTTATTTTGATGTTATTTCATATCTGATATCTTTACCATCAGTGACATCACTCTGTTAGCCACGCCCTCTATAATGGCCAGCCCCCTTTTTGCTCAAGTATTTCCCTGTAAAGGGGTTTCCTGGGACGACCTCTCTGCATATTATGTACAATGCACCTGTCCATATCCACCAGTATAAAATGGGGGGGGGGGGTATATGAATGGGGGCACTGCTATGTAACCCTGGGTATGACACATGTGTAATACCTGTATGTGATCAATGTATAACCTCTGTATGTGAATTACATGTAATGCTGTACATGACCCATATTTGACCCCTCTATATGATGCACATGTGATCCCTGTATTTTATACATGTGTAATACCTGTATGTATGTGAACCATATGTAATGCTGTATATGATCCATACGTGACCCCTCTATATGATCCGCACTTGTTTCTTCAGCTGCTATTGATCTAGCCAGGAATGGTTGTTGTCAGAAGAATCTCTCGGTCCTTTACCTAATGTGCGGCCATTGATTCTTATATGAAAGAAAGATGAGCGTCCTATAAATTATTTCTTAACATCTGTCTGAGTAAATAATGAATGTGTGGAGACGTTGTATCACTTGTAGTCCAGCACTAATACTGCATCATGTGCACAGGGTCTATACAGGAGCACTTAGTCATACAGTATGTATACAGATAGAGATACTGCCACATTCCTCTGTATATACCGCCATCTCATGGCACTGCCACATTCCTCTGTATATACCGCCATCTCATGGCACTGCCACATTCCTCTGTATATACCGCCATCTCATGGCGCTGCCACATTCCTCTGTATATACCGCCATCTCATGGCACTGCCTTATTCCTCTGTATATACCGCCATCTCATGGCGCTGCCACATTCCTCTGTATATACCGCCATCTCATGGCACTGCCACATTCCTCTGTATATACCGCCATCTCATGGCGCTGCCACATTCCTCTGTATATACCGCCATCTCATGGCACTGCCTTATTCCTCTGTATTAATCTGCTCGTTATATTAGTTGGTTGTCTAATTAGTTGATAGGCCGGATACAGTTGGTTGGTTACATGTTTGGTTACTTAGTTGGTTACATAGTTGATCTTCTAATTATAGTAGGCTGACAAGTTGGTTACTTTGTTGTACGGTTAGTTAGCTAGGCTGCCCATACTGTACCGTTACACTACCGACCTCCCCAAACCCTACACACTGGTCTGGTCCAATCTTCCATATGTTTTCAGTGGGGAGCCAGAGATAAGCGGTTGCCGAGTCCCTCTGATGGCCGCTTATCTCTTATCCAGCAGTTTAGAGATTTGCTTTACAGCAGCCACATGGCACCATAGGGAACCACAGACAGAAAACACGTATTGTCTTCTATGTGTGAGTGTTGTGGGCATGCTCTGTGATCTGAGCTAGGCATGAGGAGGGGCGAGATGAGTTGTGACCATCACCTACTGCCAATGTCAGATCCTGTGTTATTTGGAGGTGTTACCTGTCATTGTAACCCTGCCTGTGATTATAATGAGATAAGACGTGATCTCCACAGAGCAGGAAGCGCCAGCGTATTTGTGGCTTAATAACCAAGAGGAAATCGGAAATATTTCAGGATTATTTTAAAAACACAGATAATGAGATGGATAAAAAGTAACAAAAAATGAATTCAAAATTTGACTTAAAGAACAGGTCACTTTCCAATGATTTAGAGCAATTTCTTGCTACAGTATCAGAATGAACTTGTGATCCTTCTATCAGGACGGCAGTGAAGGTGAACCCGGGGTCGCCAGCCGCCATCTCTAATCGCTTCCGATTGTGTTTAATTCATTTCCCTCCTCAGTTTGATGTAAGATTTAAGGACAAAGCCTCTGACATGTCGACGTCTCCGGAGGCGATAAAATCCTCATAAAATGAACATGAACGAAAATCTGCATAATATCAAAAGCACCGAGCTCAGGAACACAAGTCAGCTTCAGTACCCGAGGGGCGACGGCAAGAGGTAAAGAGAGAGGAGTCCTAAAAGACCGAACGGGGTAAAGGAGGAACACGAGGAACTGGAGGAAGGAGTCCAGGATAGAAGACTAAGGGCAAGGACAACGAATGAAGTGTCTGGAATATGTACAATACTAGAGATAGGGGATGGATGGATAGATAGATAGATAGATAGATAGATAGATAGATAGATAGATAGATAGGAGATAGATAGATAGATAGATAGATAGATAGATAGATAGATAGGAGATAGATAGATAGATAGATAGATAGATAGATAGATAGGAGATAGATAGATAGATAGATAGATAGATGATAGATAGATAGATAGATAGATAGATAGATAGATAGATAGGAGATAGATAGATAGATAGATAGATAGATAGATAGGAGATAGATAGATAGATAGATAGATAGATAGATAGATGATAGATAGATAGATAGATAGATAGATAGATAGATAGATAGGAGATAGATAGATAGATAGATAGATAGATAGGAGATAGATAGATAGATAGATAGATAGATAGATAGATAGATAAATAGATAGGAGAGAGATAGATAGGAGATAGATAGATAGATAGATAGATAGATAGATAGATAGGAGATAGATAGATAGATAGATAGATAGATAGATGATAGATAGATAGATAGACAGATAGATAGATAGATAGATAGATAGATAGATAGATAGATAGTAGATAGATAGATAGATAGATAGATAGGAGATAGATAGATAGATAGATAGATAGATAGGAGAGAGAGAGAGAGATAGATAGATAGATAGATAGATAGATAGATAGATAGATAGATAGATAGGAGAGAGATAGATAGGAGATAGATAGATAGATAGATAGATAGGAGATAGATAGATAGATAGATAGATAGGAGATAGATAGATAGATAGATAGATAGATAGATAGATAGATAGATAGAAGATAAATAGATAGGAGATGATAGATAGATAGATAGATAGATAGATAGATAGATAGAAGATAGATAGATAGATAGATAGATAGATAGATAGATAAATAGATAGATAGATAGATAGATAGATAGATAGATAGATAGGAGATAGATAGATAGATAGATATATAGGAGATAGATAGATAGATAGATAGATAGATAGGAGATAGATAGATAGATAGATAGATAGATAGATAGGAGATAGATAGATAGATAGATAGATAGATAGATAGATAGGAGATAGATAGATAGATAGATAGATAGATAGATAGATAGGAGACAGATGACAGATATGTAGAAAGATGATACAAAAGCCATAGTCTGGGCAGGTCACAGCAATTCAGTGAAATAAGAGAGGACTTTATTAGTCCATATGTGCCAGGTTTCAGTTCATCAGAATCTCCCTCACCCACCTTCTATGAATGATATACAACAGATCTTCCTACCTGTGGGGTCAGACTGAATGTTGTCTCTGTCCTGAGATGTATTTACGGTACTAATGACAGGGGAGGGGTATTGGGCGGGTGATATTACTATAGGGCCTGTGACTGTACAGCTGGGGCGGACTTGCTCACTAGGGCAGAGCGGGATGGACCTCTGTACTGACTCCATCCATTCCTACAGGGCAATTACTCTTCATGTCTCAGTGTGATGGATTACTCATGTGATAAGGAGATCCTAGTAATTACTTGGAGATATTTCTTGTAATGTTCCATTTCCTCCAGTGCTTCGTATACTGTGGGATGATTTAGATGCCTCGGATAACCCCATCCCATTTAGTCTTTAATCAAAGATCTATGTTCCTCTAAGTCCTTATTCCACCCCAACTGTTTACCCAATGTAGAAAGCATTACATGCAGAATCTGGTTCATCTCCTTGAAGATGACCTTTAATGTATTATGGCACAGGGACCACCCTAGTACATGCAGAGGTCCTCACAATTCTGTGCTCCATATAAGAAACTTCCTCCTTCACTGACTTGTATTTGGTTCTACTCATTATCTGTGTAATGACATAAGGACTTAGAAGATGTGATACATTGTAGCAAAACTTTTATAGAAAGAAACCTTAAAGGGATTTCCCAAGTTTACAAAAATCTTTACAAATGAATGACCAGCTCTGGAGATTAGTTTGGTTTTCATGATCTTATCCAGCTCTGTGCAGCGCCTTGGTTGTGATGCCGCCAGGGCTTGCAGTTTGTTAGCTTATCAATGTTGAGAAATACTTTACCCATTAATTCAATGGAATGAGCCAATCTATCCAGCTTGTTGATAAAAAATATTCAACAATAAAGGACGATTCTTGACCAGGTGGGTATGTGGCCAACATTAACCCATCTTGATTGCCCTGGCTTCACCAGAGCGGTGGTCCTGGTGGCCGTTTCACACTCACTATGCTTTGGACACTGATTATTTTGTGGAAAGAGAAGAATTGGGTCCTTTTGACCTCTTGCCCATTGACTACTGAGATGAGGTTGTTGGCACATCCCACTGATATTGGTCTACTTAGGAATCCATGGTGAAACAAAAAATGACCAAGTAAATAACTTTAATAGATCCCTAATGTCTTGCTTATATTTAGCCCCTAGTCTTATTGTGCCACCCTTGTCTTGAGCTTCACCCCCCCAAGATCAGCCTCTCGGTCCTCTTTCCCATTCTCGCTTTTGTCTACTTGACCTTTCTCGGTCTTGTTCGGTTGGTGATGGAATAGAATCTGTAGATAAATTACATGTACCCACTGCTGGTCCTGGGCTGCAAAATAAGCAGGAACAGCACGGAAAGCGACTGCGTGTTGTCTCAGCCGGCAACCCATTAGCGGGAAAGAAGTCTCAACAAGAATTGAAACGTAGAGGAGATTTGAAATTATCGACAGTGAGCCATTTCCATTTTTTTTCTCTTTCTTTTTGTGTGATATTGAAAGCTGGTTCTTTTCTCCTCCGCACCACGACACCCCTCTCTTGTGATTCCTGTTATTAGATGTGATGTCCATTATAATTTTTTCATTTGCTACCAACGATAGAACACAAATCGCTTTAAGGATTTCGACACAAAGTGGTTGGTACGAAATGGAGAGGAAATCTAAGCAACATAAAGAAAATAAGGGCGCCCACCCCCTCCCCCAGACTTCAACAAGAGACACTCATTTCAACATATTCACAATAAGGCAATGGCATTCCCGTTCATGTAGACAGCGGGGATGAGTTGGGGGATAGTCTTTGGCAAAATTGTACTTTTTGTTTTGCTTTGCCACCAATGGGTAACGGGGAAGGCAATTGTCCTTGGTCCCCATATATAGATAGTTGAAAGAAAAGCTGTACTAATACTAACATGAGTGCCTACAGGGGAAAAAAATATCAAACAGGCTCTAATGGGTTAAAATCAACACCAAAAGGGGAACAATACTCTTCTCACTGATCTACCCGGCTTTTGACACTTACTGGGTTCCCATTGGTCTCTACTTCTTGGTTCCATCTCCGCACACAGGAAATGCCCACTCAGGCAACTAACCTTACCCAGTGATTGGCCAAGTGTGAGACTGGCCTTCCCTAACCTGATGTTGGCCTAGTGTGTATGTAGAGACCGGCGTTCCCTAAACTGGGATTGGCCAAGTGTGCATGTAGAGACCGGCCTTCCCTAACCAAAGATTGGCCAAGTGTGTGTGTAGAGACCAGCCTTCCCTAACCTGAGATTTTCCAAGTGTGCATGTAGAGACTGGCCTTCCTAAACCTAAGATTGGCCAAGTGTGTATGTAGAGACCGGCCTTCCCTAACCTAAGATTGGCCAAGTGTGTATGTAGAGACCGGCCTTCCCTAACCTAAGATTGGCCAAGTGTGTATGTAGAGACCGGCCTTCCCTAACCTGGGGTTGTCCAAGTGTGTATGTAAAGACCAGCCTTCCCCAACCTGAGATTGGCCAAGTGTGTATGTAGAGACCAGCCTTCCCTAACCTTGGATTGGCCAAGTGTGTATTTAGAGACCGGCCTTCCCTAACCTAAGATTGGCCAAGTGTGTATGTAAAGACCAGCCTTCCCCAACCTGAGATTGGCCAAGTGTGTATGTAGAGACCAGCCTTCCCTAACCTTGGATTGGCCAAGTGTGTATGTAGAGACCGGCCTTCCCTAACCTGGGGTTGTCCAAGTGTGTATGTAGAGACCGGCCTTCCCTAACCTAAGATTGGCCAAGTGTGTATGTAGAGACCGGCCTTCCCTAACCTGGGGTTGTCCAAGTGTGTATGTAGAGACCGGCCTTCCCTAACTTAAGATTGGCCAAGTGTGTATGTAGAGACCAGCCTTCCCTAACCTAAGATTGGCCAAGTGTGTATGTAGAGACCGGCCTTCCCTAACCTAAGATTGGCCAAGTGTGTATGTAGAGACCAGCCTTCCCTAACCTAAGATTGGCCAAGTGTGTATGTAGAGACCAGCCTTCCCTAACCTGGGATTGGCCAAGTGCATATGTAGAGACCGGCCTTCCCTAACCTGGGATTGGCCAAGTGTCTATGTAGAGACCGGCCTTCCCTAACCTGGGATTGGCCAAGTGTCTATGTAGAGACCGGCCTTCCCTAACCTGGGATTGGCCAAGTGTCTATGTAGAGACCGGCCTTCCCTAACCTGGGATTGGCCAAGTGTCTATGTAGAGACCGGCCTTCCCTAACCTGGGATTGGCCAAGTGTCTATGTAGAGACCGGCCTTCCCTAACCTGGGATTGGCCAAGTGTCTATGTAGAGACCGGCCTTCCCTAACCTGGGATTGGCCAAGTGTCTATGTAGAGACTGGCCTTCCCTAACCTGGGATTGGCCAAGTGTCTATGTAGAGACCAGCCTTTCCTAACCTGGGATTGGCCAAGTGGGCATTTCCTCTGTGTTGAGGTTGGGCAAGAAAGCAGAAACCTATGTGAACCCAGTAAGCTTTGGAACTGAAGCATCAAATTTTTATTTTTTTTGTTTTCAAAATATCTTGCCCCCAAGACAATCCCTTTAATGCAGCGTTACCTGTAGAACTCCAGGGGGACAAAGAGATAAAACGCAAAGCAAACTAAATATCTCTCCTAAAGATTTGTTCAAAAAGATATTCCAAGTTCACAAAATTGATTCCTACGGAGGAAAAAAAAATTGTAAAACCAAAAACTTTAGAACATATTTACTGTTTCTAACTGTTCTCTATGGGCCAGTGTTTTTGTTGCTTGGCTAGTGAAGATTCTTCCTCCTGTAACGTCTTCATTTAGACTCATCCATATATAAAGCCTCCTCTTCCTCTCTGATGTCCGGTTACTAACAGGCTATATCTTCGTTTTTGCCTATTTTTGTGCACTAGAGGCTCCTTAGCAGCCGGATATCTTCACAAATCCATAATGCGGAGTCTTTTTACCGTGAATGTATGGAAAGAACCGTGTTGATTTATTCATATCTGAAGATCAGAGCTCGATGTCTTCTTATCACTCATGGATTGAAGCTTAAAGTATCCCCTTTCACTATTTTAGATGCCTGTGGGAATACAATGTGTGCAAGAGCAAGGGTGTATTGATCCTTGATGGAAAATGCTAAACTTGCTCTAGCACCACCTTCTGTAAGGGAGCTCCCTGCAGATCAATGCCTGATTTCCAAGAAACTAGTGACATGAATTGGGATCAAAGCCAAAGCAGAGGAAGGAAAACCCATCTGCAGACAACAATTTAGGGATTACTTCCCTTCATCTGTATGACTGAAAGGTGACCTGCAAAGATCCTCATCTTAAGGAGACACGATGCCTCATCTGACCCACATCTATAACTTCTCGCCTAGCCAACTATTATTTTACTGTGCCCGTCCTAGGTCTCTGATTATTCTACTCCCGGATCTGACTCGACCCCACAGTATCATAAAATTACATTTGTTCACACAGGAATGAAACTGAGGGACAAGCTTGGAAATGTTCTTGAAATGTTTCACCCATCGCTACATATTTGCATATTCTATCCCCTCGATGGTTTTAGTGTCCCTTGATATGTAACAATTTTAGAGACACTTCTTGTGGAAGGACAGATGGAGCTCATATTAATATTAGAAGGATAGCTGCAGAAAAGAGAAATGTGTGTAATTGTGAGATGATAAAATATTATACTTAGCAATGCAGAATAGTGTCTAATGGTAAAATAAATAGACATGTTCTGTTCCATCTCTGAAGTCTTAAAGGGAGTGTCACTAAATCCCAGCAGTGCTACAGATAATTAGGTTACTGTCACCAGAACCAGCATATCACCCCAGCCCTGCAGATAGATAGGTTACTGTCACCAGAACCAGCATATCACCCCAGCCCTGCAGATAGATAGGTTACTGTCACCAGAGCCAGCATATCACCCCAGCCCTGCAGATAGATAGGTTACTGTCACCAGAACCAGCATATCACCCCAGTCCTGCAGATAGATAGGTTACTGTAACCAGAACCAGCATATCACCCCAGCCCTGCAGATAGATAGGTTACTGTCACCAGAACCAGCATATCACCCCAGCCCTGCAGATAGATAGGTTACTGTCACCAGACCCAGCATATCACCCTAGCCCTGCAGATAGATAGGTTACTGTCACCAGACCCAGCATATCACCCCAGCCCTGCAGATAGATAGGTTACTGTCACCAGAACCAGCATATCACCCCAGCCCTGCAGATAGATAGGTTACTGTCACCAGAACCAGCATATCACCCCAGCCCTGCAGATAGATAGGATAGTGTCAGCAGAACAGCATGCTGGGTCTGGTGACAGTAACCTATCTATCTGCAGGACTGGGGTGATATGCTGGTTCTGGTGACAGTAACCTATCTATCTGCAGGGCTGGGGTGATAGGCTGGTTCTGGTGACAGTAACCTATCTATCTGCAGGGCTGGGTGATAGGCTGGTTCTGGTAACAGTAACCTATCTATCTGCAGGGCTGGGATGATATGCTGGTTCTGGTGACAGTAACCTATCTATCTGCAGTGCTGGGGTGATATGCTGGTCCTGGTGACAGTAACCTATCTATCTGCAGGGCTGGGGTGATATGCTGGTTCTGGTGACAGTAACCTATCTATGTGCAGGGCTGGGGTGATATGCTGGGTCTAGTGACAGTAACCTATCTATCTGCAGGGCTGGGGTGATATGCTGGTTCTGGTGACAGTAACCTATCTATCTGCAGGGCTGGGGTGATATGCTGGTTCTGGTGACAGTAACCTATCTATCTACAGGGCTGGGGTGATGTGCTGGTTCTGGTGACACTATCCTATCTATCTGCAGGGCTGGGGTGATATGCCGGTTCTGGTGACAGTAACCTATCTATCTGCAGGACTGGGGTGATATGCTGGGTCTAGTGACAGTAACCTATCTATCTGCAGGGCTGGGGTGATATGCTGGGTCTGGTGACAGTAACCTATCTATCTGCAGTGCTGGGGTGATATGCTGGTCCTGGTGACAGTAACCTATCTATCTGCAGGGCTGGGGTGATATGCTGGTTCTGGTGACAGTAACCTATCTATCTGCAGGGCTGGGGTGATATGCTGGTTCTGGTGACAGTAACCTATCTATCTGCAGGGCTGGGGTGATATGCTGGTTCTGTTGACAGTAACCTATCTATCTGCAGGGCTGGGGTGATATGCTGGTTCTGGTGACAGTAACCTATCTATCTACAGGGCTGGGGTGATATGCTGGGTCTGGTGACAGTAACCTATCTATCTGCAGGGCTGGGGTGATGTGCTGGTTCTGGTGACACTATCCTATCTATCTGCAGGGCTGGGGTGATATGCTGGGTCTGGTGACAGTAAACTATCTATCTGCAGGACTGGGGTGATATGCTGGCTCTGGTGACAGTAACCTATCTATCTGCAGGGCTGGGGTGATATGCTGGTTCTGGTGACAGTAACCTATCTATCTGCAGGGCTGGGGTGATATGCTGGTTCTGGTGACAGTAACCTATCTATCTGCAGGGCTGGGGTGATATGCTGGTTCTGGTGACAGTAACCTATCTATCTGCAGGGCTGGGGTGATAGGCTGGTTCTGGTGACAGTAACCTATCTATCTGCAGGGCTGGGGTGATATGCTGGGTCTGGTGGCAGTAACCTATCTATCTGCAGGGCTGGGGTGATATGCTGGTTCTGGTGACAGTAACCTATCTATCTGCAGGGCTGGGGTGATATGCTGGGTCTGGTGGCAGTAACCTATCTATCTGCAGGGCTGGGGTGATATGCTGGTTCTGGTGACAGTAACCTATCTATCTGCAGGGCTGGGGTGATATGCTGGTTCTGGTGACAGTAACCTATCTATCTGCAGGGCTGGGGTGATATACTGGGTCTGGTGACAGTAACCTATCTATCTGCAGGGCTGGGGTGATATGCTGGTTCTGGTGACAGTAACCTATCTATCTGCAGGGCTGGGGTGATATGCTGGGTCTGGTGACAGTAACCTATCTATCTGCAGGACTGGGGTGATATGCTGGTTCTGGTGACAGTAACCTATCTATCTGCAGGGCTGGGGTGATATGCTGGTTCTGGTGACAGTAACCTATCTATCTGCAGGGCTGGGGTGATATGCTGGTTCTGGTGACAGTAACCTATCTATCTGCAGGGCTGGGGTGATATGCTGGATCTGGTGACAGTAACCTATCTATCTGCAGGGCTGGGGTGATATGCTGGTTCTGGTGACAGTAACCTATCTATCTGCAGGGCTGGGGTGATATGCTGGTTCTGGTGACAGTAACCTATCTATCTGCAGGGCTGGGGTGATATGCTGGGTCTGGTGACAGTAACCTATCTATCTGCAGGACTGGGGTGATATGCTAGTCTTGGTGACACTCTTCCTATAAAGGGAAACGGGTGGGGAGTTGGTGTCTTACTTTTCCTCAGTACTGTAGAACTTTCCTCCTGGATATAATTCTTCCTATACCGCTGCTATATAATGTGAATATAGATTATAAAAGCAATATAGCTAAAGCACAGAAGCTTCAATAAATTCTTCCGTCTCCAGAAAGGTAACAGTGCATTATTAAAAATGATCTTGCGTGTATCGGCTTAATACAGTTGAGTTCACCAGGGCTGAACCTTTAAGAAGTGCTGGCTGCGGAGTTTGCAGGTTAGAATCCAATCGCAGTTACTATGCAGAATGCTGACAGTGACCTTCGCGCGCGGCCTACACAAGGAGGGGATCTGAGAATCTCCTGAGGGGGCAGCGATTTGATGGATGGGGCTATTACAACACATGGCACGTGTCTCCCTGTATGATTGTGTGGACGCCCGAGCCGTGCAGTGTAAGGCTCACATACTCACACCTTCCATATAAATCACACTTATCCTCTATTGTTGTCCTTACCAGCAGCTCCAGATACAATTCATATTAACACCAAGGATACAGAAATCACTCCCAAGTTACAGCAGAAGAGACATTTTAATAAAAGAAAAAGGAATCTTTTTTTAAAGCCTTATTCCCAGAATACTAGAGAGGCGATTATAGATTTCATTAAAGTGTTGTACGGGGTGGAGATTTATCCTATATCGCCCCCCTTGTGTATATGGAAAGTGAGAGATGAAAGTCATAACTGGTCTGCAAATCTACAGCAGGGGAGAAGCCTGGGAAGGAAAGAGTGAACTTGGTGGACCTGCGTATAAGTCACAATACCCAGAAAATACACGACACCGACTATATACACTATTCTAATACTGCACCTTATATAGAACAACATAATACTATAAGGCTGGTGCCCCACGTAGCGGAAATGGAGCAGGAAACATGGAGTGTTTTACAGTAATTGCAAAGTGGATGTGACTGAAATGTCACGTTTTGTAAATTTCAGCGCGTCAAATATAGCTAAGAAAATGTTGGAGATTTCCCTATAGGTATAATGGAAGCAGAACAACCGCAGAAGAAATCTCTGTGACTGACTGTGAAAAGCACTGCGAAAAAAAACCCTACTATAATGCTACTCCCATGTACAAGAATATAACTACTATAATGCTACTCCCATGTACAAGAATAAAACTGCTATAATACTGCTCCTATGTACAAGAATATAACTACTATAATACTACTCCTATGTACAAGAATATAACTACTATAATACTACTCCTATGTACAAGAATATAACTACTATAATACTACTCCTATGTACAAGAATATAACTACTATAATACTACTCCTATGTACAAGAATATAACTACTATAATACTACTCCTATGTACAAGAATATAACTATTATAATACTACTCCTATGTACAAGAACATAACTACTATAATACTACCTCCTACGTACAAGAATATAACTACTATAATACTACTCCTATGTACAAGAATATAACTACTATAATACTGCTCCTATGTACAAGAATATAACTACTATAATACTGCTCCTATGTACAAGAATATAACTACTATAATACTGCCTCCTATGTACAAGAATATAACTACTATAATACTACTCCTATGTACAAGAATATAACTACTATAATACTACTCCTATATACAAGAATATAACTACTATAATACTACCTCCTATGTACAAGAATATAACTACTATAATACTACTCCTATGTACAAGAATATAACTACTATAATACTACTCCTATGTACAAGAATATAACTACTATAATACTACTCCTATATACAAGAATATAACTACTATAATACTGCCTCCTATGTACAAGAATATAACTACTATAATACTGCTCCTATGCACAAGAATATAACTACTATAATACTGCCCCTATGTACATGTATATGCTATGTATATTTTAGCATCCTGAGTTAGAGCTCTGGTAAGCAGCAGGATCTGGTTGTATTACTGATACACTTGAATGTTTAGTGACCAGAACCTTCTTCTCTTGGCCAGAAGTTGACAATTGTTATACTATTTAATATCCATATATAGTATGAAGTACAGCACTGAAGCACAAATGTCTGCAATGATAAGTGAAATATTTTGCATACTGATGGGAAAGGATCTGCAGAAATATCTCAGAATTATTATTTTTGTGGTTGTAGATTTTTTTCTTTCTCTATATTGTAGAATATTTTTATGTCTCATGTATAATGTGAAATGATCCTGCACAGTCACAGCCCGGATTCCTATTATCCTCCACAGCAGCCTTTCCGTACCTGACCGCGTCCACAAGTGACCCTTTCTCTTTCCAAGCCATTTGCACAGGGTTAAATTCTCCAGATTTTATTGCTTGTCCTTTATGCCATGATACATCCCATCAGCCGACACCATGAAGAGGGTCACTAAGAAACCTGCAGACTGTTACCAATTGGCTCCTGAACAATGAACAGGGAAGACTTTTGTGTTCAAGATCTGTGCAAGTAGGAAGCAAAGAACCAGAAACACCAGCGTTAACTGTCTGTGATCAGGATAAAGGATGGCGGAGCAATGGAATAGGTCCATATAGAGCGGTATTATAGTAGTTACAGTATATTCTTGTACATAGGAGTAGTATTATAGTAGTTATATTCTTGTACATAGGAGTAGTATTATAGTAGTTATATTCTTGTACATAGGAGTAGTATTATAGTAGTTATATTCTTGTACATAGAAGTAGTATTATAGTAGTTATATTCTTGTATATAGGAGCAGTATTATAGTAGTTATATTCTTGTATATAGGAGCAGTATTATAGTAGTTATATTCTTGTATATAGGAGCAGTATTATAGTAGTTATATTCTTGTACATAGGAGGTAGTATTATAGTAGTTATATTCTTGTACATAGGAGTAGTATTATAATAGTTATTTTCTTGTACATAGGAGGTAGTATTATAATAGTTATATTCTTGTACATAGGTGTAGTATTATAGTAGTTATATTCTTGTACATAGGAGTAGTATTATAGTAGTTATATTCTTGTACATAGGAGGTAGTATTATAGTAGTTATATTCTTGTACATAGGTGTAGTATTATAGTAGTTATATTCTTGTACATAGGAGGTAGTATTATAGTAGTTATATTCTTGTACATAGGAGGTAGTATTATAGTAGTTATATTCTTGTACATAGGAGGTAGTATTATAGTAGTTATATTCTTGTACATAGGAGGTAGTATTATAGTAGTTATATTCTTGTACATAGGAGGTAGTATTATAGTAGTTATATTCTTGTACATAGGAGGTAGTATTATAGTAGTTATATTCTTGTACATAGTAGTAGTATTATAGTAGTTATATTCTTGTACATAGGAGCAGTATTATAGTAGTTATATTCTTGTACATAGGAGTAGTATTATAGTAGTTATATTCTTGTACATAGGAGTAGTATTATAGTAGTTATATTCTTGTACATGGGGCAGTATTATAGTAGTTATGTTCTTGTACATGGGGCGGTATTATAGTAGTTATATTCTTGTACATGGGGCGGTATTATCGTAGTTATATTCTTGTACATGTGGCAGTATTATAATAGTTATATTCTTATACATGGGGCGGTATTATAGTAGTTATATTCTTTTATATAGGAGTAGTATTATAGTAGTTATATTCTTGTATATAGGAGTAGTATTATAGTAGTTATATTCTTGTATATAGGAGTAGTATTATAGTAGTTATATTCTTGTACATAGGGACAGTATTATAGTAGTTATATTCTTGTACATAGGAGGTAGTATTATAGTAGTTATATTCTTGTACATAGGGGTAGTATTATAGTAGTTATATTCTTGTACATAGGAGGTAGTATTATAGTAGTTATATTCTTGTACATAGGAGTAGTATTATAGTAGTTATATTCTTGTACATAGGAGTAGTATTATAGTAGTTATATTCTTGTACATAGGGGTAGTATTATAGTAGTTATATTCTTGTATATAGGAGTAGTATTATAGTAGTTATATTCTTGTACATAGGAGCAGTATTATAGTAGTTATATTCTTGTACATAGGAGTAGTATTATAGTAGTTATATCCTTGTACATAGGAGCAGTATTATAGTAGTTATATTCTTGTACATAGGAGTAGTATTATAGTAGTTATATTCTTGTACATAGGAGCAGTATTATAGTAGTTATATTCTTGTACATAGGAGTAGTATTATAGTAGTTATATTTTTGTACATAGGAGTAGTATTATAGTAGTTATATTCTTGTACATAGGAGGTAGTATTATAGTAGTTATATTCTTGTACATAGGAGTAGTATTATAGTAGTTATATTCTTGTGCATAGGAGCAGTATTATAGTAGTTATATTCTTGTACATAGGAGTAGTATTATAGTAGTTATATTCTTGTACATAGGAGTAGTATTATAGTAGTTATATTCTTGTACATAGGAGGTAGTATTATAGTTGTTATATTCTTGTGCATAGGAGCAGTATTATAGTAGTTATATTCTTGTACATAGGAGGTAGTATTATAGTAGTTATATTCTTGTACATGGTGTGGTATTATAGTAGTTATGTTCTTGTACATAGGAGCAGTATTATAGTAGTTATATTCTTGTACATAGGAGCAGTATTATAGTAGTTATATTCTTGTACATAGGAGGTAGTATTATAGTAGTTATATTCTTGTACATGGTGTGGTATTATAGTAGTTATGTTCTTGTACATAGGAGCAGTATTATAGTAGTTATATTCTTGTACATGGGGCAGTATTATAATAGTTATATTCTTGTACATGGGGCGGTATTATATTAGCTATATTCTTGTACATAGGAGTATACAAGAGACTATAGGTTGTTTCCCCTTTGATATCTTAGTTGTTTTTCAGGATGCATGAGAGATGTGTCAGGGTCTGATCTGGATTTCCCTCGCTGATATCATTGTCTTATGTTAATATCTTACACTTTGCACTTTCTGCAATTAATATTTTGGGTTGTTATTTACAGACCTCGGGCTTGATGATTATTTCCCTTCCCTGGCTTCCATCCTCAGTGCTCTCTGCCAGCCGGGAGCCGCCATCTGGGGCATTTTCTGTTCCTCATGGTGCTGTTGTGAAACAAATGCCCGTGGTTTATGCCAACATCAATTGTGAAAGCCGTATGACAGGGAAAAATCCTTCATTATACTTGATGTGCTGCTACATACTGTCTTGTTTTTTCTAATGAATTGTCTTGTGTTGCACATAAATTTGATGTATAACGTCACATATCATGTGGGAATAATTTGCAGGTTATGTTATGGCTTATTCTCCAGTCACATCTAGAGATGCACTTGAAAATCTTCAGTCTTACTGTAGTGCTATACTGTGTGCCAGTAATGCTACTTTATTGTGCTCGAATAATTCAGTACATCTATCAAAGAAACTGAAATTCATGTAGTTTAAAAAATAGGACCATTCCCCGTCCACCAAGGTCCTGTTCACATTATATTTGAACGTTCTATTGAAGCTTTATGTTAACAGCATTTTTCCATTATATTACATGGAAATGACTGCAATGTACAACTGCAATATATATATATATATAGTATATAGGGGTGCTGTGGCCAAAGGGACCCCATAGTAGTATATGAAATTAGCCAGCACAGAATACGTATTGCACAATATGTACAAATAACAGTATTATAAAGTGTGGAAATTAAAGTGTCATACAGGGTGTAATTAATACTGCCATGCAATAAATGAGTGTAATACAGAATATAAATAATACTGCCATGTAATATATGAGTTTAACACAGAATATAAATAATACTGCCATGCAATATGTGAGTGTAATACAGAATATAAATAATACTGCCATGCTTTGTATGAGTGTAATACAGAATATAAATAATACTGCCATGCTTTAAATGAGTGTAACACAGTACATAAATAATACTGCCATGCTTTATATGAGTGTAATACATAATATAAATAATAATGCCATGCAATATATGAGTGTAATACAGAATATAAATAATACTGCCATGTAATATATGAGTTTAACACAGAATATAAATAATACTGCCATGCTTTGTATGAGTGTAATACAGAATATAAATAATACTGCCATGCAATATATGAGTGTAATACAGAATATAAATAATACTGCCATGCAATATATGAGTGTAATACAGAAAATAAATAATACTGCCATGTAATATATGAGTTTAACACAGAATATAAATAATACTGCCATGCAATATGTGAGTGTAATGCAGAATATAAATAATACTGCCATGCTTTGAATGAGTGTAATACAGAATATAAATAATACTGCCATGCAATATATGAGTGTAATACAGAATATAAATAATACTGCCATGCTTTGTATGAGTGTAATACAGAATATAAATAATACTGCCATGCTTTATATGAGTGTAACACAGTACATAAATAATACTGCCATGCTTTATATGAGTGTAATACAGAATATAAATAATACTGCCATGCAATATATGAGTGTAATACAGAATATAAATAATACTGCCATGTAATATATGAGTTTAACACAGAATATAAATAATACTGCCATGCAATATGTGAGTGTAATACAGAATATAAATAATACTGCCATGCTTTGTATGAGTGTAATACAGAATATAAATAATACTGCCATGCAATATATGAGTGTAATACAGAATATAAATAATACTGCCATGCTTTGTATGAATGTAATACAGAATATAAATAATACTGCCATGCAATATATGAGTGTAATACAGAATATAAATAATACTGCCATGCAATATATGAGTGTAATTCAGAATATAAATAATACTGCAATGCTTTATATGAGTGCAATACAGAATATAAATAATACTGCCATGCTTTATATTAGTGTAATACAGTACATAAATAATATGGCCATGCTTTTATTTGTGTAATACAGAATATAAATAATACTTCCATGCGGTAAAAAAGTATCACTACTATATAGTCCAGAAATCGTAGTGTTAAACAGTGCTTAACTAATACTGTTATGTATTCCTCAAATATCAGTATGATATAGTGCTGAAATAGTTGTTTTATATGATACATAAATAATACTGCTATACAGTGCACAAATAACAGGAGTATATAGTGCATAAAGAATTTCAAGTTGTACGTAATAATGCCTCTATAAAGTATACAAAAAATGGTACCATATATTGCATTGATATTAATTGTTAAATGACACATAAAAAATATTGACATACAGTGCACAAATAGCTGTATCACATTATGCGGAAATATTACTTTCATACAGTACATAAATAAGACTGTTATACAGTGGACAAATTATACTACTGTATAGTATAGAAATGATAATGTCACACAGTGCATAACTAATACTGTCAGACAGAGCACAAATAAAAGTACCATATAGTGGGAAAATAATAGTGTCATATAGTACATAAGTAGTTCTGCCCTGGAGTACACAAATAATAGTATTATATAGTACATAATTAATAGTGTTATACAGTACATAAGTAATACTGCTGTGCGGTACACAAATAACATAACCATGTATTGCAGAAATAAGTGTTATACAGTACATAAATAATACTGCCATACAATGCACAAATAATAGTACTATAGTACATAAAAAAATAGTGTCATGGAAATAGACTCATACACTACATAATTAATAATGCCATAATGTGCACAGATAAAAGTTTTATATAGTGCCATACATTACATATATAATACTGCCGTACAGTCCACATATCATAGTACCACATAGTGAAGCCTTTCATGACTGAGCAGTCATTCGCCATCGGAGGTGCTGCTTCTTAAGACGTGACTGTATATAGTGAGGAGCACATAACATGTATCTAGGAATACACCATAGATATGTAAGAATGGCCAAGTAAGTATATATGTATAATGTCCTGCCCTATAGTGCCGCAGACCCCAATGTCCCTTGGTTTAGTTCTAATGTCCTTGACATCTACTTACAAGTGTTTCTTATCCTTCTTCTTATTGCCCCGGCTCTGGTTGTTTTGCAGATTCACAGAATGTCGTCCCTTACCTTTCCTTATGTCCAGATATTGTGTCACAGGATGACCAGCTATTCTATATAACATTGTTTAGTGATAGTGTATCGCACCCTGCTATGCTACATGTATCTGCCCACTATATCTAGTATGTCAGAATAGGTCATCAATATGTGACTATAAGGGGTGTGACATCCGGGACACCCGACAGACCCGAGATGAGCATTGCAGCCTCTTCACAGCGCTGTACACTACATAGTGGCAGTACTTGGTATTGCAGGTCAGCCTCATTCACTTAAACGGGGCTGAGCTGTGGCTGTACCATGTCAACAATGAACGTTACAACATTGGCACAAGGTAAAGGCCATGATGCTTGTGAAGCCCGGCTGATCGGCAGGGGTTCTGGGTGCTGCACCCCCACAGATGAGAATATAACACTCCGCTCTAATGGCAACTCTGAACACTGCGATAGGCCATGTTCACACTGTGCTTTTCGTTATGTTCAGCAAGCGTCCTCTGACCTCCTACTGTATTCAACCTATAGTTTACGGCTTTCCTAAACAGTAACAATTGTTTACATTCTATCTGATGACCTCTATGCGATGTACATTTTATGTGCCCCGTGTTTAGTCTTTTATGTATAACGAAAAGACAGTGTGAACAGAGCCTTACATGTTGTCAAACTGAACATCTTATATTTTGGATTTCCAGGCAAATAACACACAGGAGGCCCCTATATATTTAGCTCTTTGTGTTCCCGTACAATATGCCCCGTCTCCTCCCGGTTCCAGCTGGTTTCACATTGAGTGCGGTACATCTGTTTCTTGATGGCGGTGCGAGCTGCCAATTCCTCCTTAGCTATTGTTAAATTAAGATCACAGGTAACACGAATTGTCTGCAGCAAAGCGCTGCTCATCCTGTAATGTGGGTACGTTGACAAATAATACCGCATCTGGTACATGGGGGAGAACTTTCGTTTTATATACTTGTGTTTATTTACTAGAACTATATTGTCCAAACTTCCATCTTATAGTCATGAAAAAGCAATTACGGTATAAAAACAGATTTATAATAACATAACAGTTAAATTATTGAACATCGGGGGGTAGTATTATAGTAGTTATATTCTTGTACATAGGAGCAATATTATAGTAGTTATATTCTTGTACATAGGAGCAATATTATAGCAGTTATATTCTTGTATATAGGAGCAGTATTATAGTAGTTATATTCTTGTACATAGGAGCAGTATTATAGTAGTTATATTCTTGTAAATAGGAGTAGTATTATAGTAGTTATATTCTTGTACATAGGAGTAGTATTATAGTAGTTATATTCTTGTACATAGGAGTAGTATTATAGTAGTTATATTCTTGTACATAGCAGTAGTATTATAGTAGTTATATTCTTGTATATAGGAGTAGTATTATAGTAGTTATATTCTTGTACATAGGAGGTAGTATTATAGTAGTTATATTCTTGTACATAGGAGTAGTATTATAGTAGTTATATTCTTGTACATAGGAGGTAGTATTATAGTAGTTATATTCTTGTACATAGGAGTAGTATTATAGTAGTTATATTCTTGTACATAGGAGTAGTATTATAGTAGTTATATTCTTGTACATAGGAGTAGTATTATAGTAGTTATATTCTTGTACATAGGAGGTATTATTATAGTAGTTATATTCTTGTACATAGGAGTAGTATTATAGTAGTTATATTCTTGTACATAGGAGGTAGTATTATAGTAGTTATATTCTTGTACATAGCAGTAGTATTATAGTAGTTATATTCTTGTACATAGGAGCAATATTATAGCAGTTATATTCTTGTACATAGGAGCAGTATTATAGTAGTTATATTCTTGTACATAGGGGCAGTATTATAGTAGTTATATTCTTGTACATAGGGGCAGTATTATAGTAGTTATATTCTTGTACATAGGAGCAGTATTATAGTAGTTATATTCTTGTACATAGTAGTATTATAGTATATTATTCTTGTACATAGGAGCAGTATTATAGTAGTTATATTCTTGTACATAGGAGTAGTATTATAGTAGTTATATTCTTGTACATAGGAGTAGTATTATAGTAGTTATATTCTTGTACATAGGAGTAGTATTATAGTAGTTATATTCTTGTACATAGGAGGTAGTATTATAGTAGTTATATTCTTGTATATAGGAGGTAGTATTATAGTAGTTATATTCTTGTACATAGGAGTAATATTATAGTAGTTATATTCTTGTATGTAGGAGTGGTATTATTGTAGTTATATTCTTGTATATAGGAGCAGTATTAGTAGTTATATTCTTGTACATAGGAGCAGTATTATAGTAGTTATATTCTTGTACATAGGAGTAGTATTATAGTAGTTATATTCTTGTACATAGGAGGTAGTATTATAGTAGTTATATTCTTGCACATAGGAGTAGTATTATAGTAGTTATATTCTTGTACATAGGAGGTAGTATTATAGTAGTTATATTCTTGTACATAGGAGCAGTATTATAGTAGTTATATTCTTGTACATAGGAGTAGTATTATAGTAGTTATATTCTTGTACATAGGAGTAGTATTATAGTAGTTATATTCTTGTACATAGGAGTAGTATTATAGTAGTTATATTCTTGTACATAGGAGGTAGTATTATAGTAGTTATATTCTTGTACATAGGAGCAGTATTATAGTAGTTATATTCTTGTACATAGGAGGTAGTATTATAGTAGTTATATTCTTGTACATAGGAGCAGTATTATAGTAGTTATATTCTTGTACATAGGAGCAGTATTATAGTAGTTATATTCTTGTACATAGGAGCAGTATTATAGTAGTTATATTCTTGTACATAGGAGCAGTATTATAGTAGTTATATTCTTGTACATAGGAGGTAGTATTATAGTAGTTATATTCTTGTACATAGGAGGTAGTATTATAGTAGTTATATTCTTGTACATAGGAGCAGTATTATAGTAGTTATATTCTTGTACATAGGAGTAGTATTATAGTTTTTTTTTTTTTTTATATGGCCAATATTTTAGCAGTTCTGTTTGCATATGTAGGAGAACGTTCTTCTTAAGCCAAAAGAAAACTTGATGGTATTTGTCTCCGTAATATATTATTTATTTTTCCGAAATTTTACGTTTTAAAATGCTTTTGCCTTTTAGAAATATTTGCAATGTCCTTGACTTTTTTGTGCCTTTCCTTTTATATGAGGCATTCATAGACTTTCAATATAAACTTTACTCATAGACTATTTTTTTGGTTTAGAAATATTTCTACCTTAAACCCACAATCACCTATTTCTATTTCTAATTCTTCTTACACTTTGATTCTTCCACATTGATTTTTCCCTGTAAGGGGTTAACACGTTCCTTTTAGGCGTTGCATGGATGAGCGTCTCAAATAATGTAAAAATTTAAATAAATCCAGTGAAATCTATTTCAAGCTTCAGATCACAATGTTCCCATTTATTTGAAGTCTAATTAATAATACATATGCCACGTCTGTAGTTTAAGAAGAAAACATCGATCAGTGGAATTTCGCCTATTAAATCCTGCACTGTCTATGTCAATGTCGAGGCTGATGTGTTAAATTTCATAACAAATCACTGCAAACTTACTTGTTTATTTCTGAATTATTTTATTCTGAAAACTAGGACTTTGGTCTGGATGATCTATAGATTTTAGTCTCATTGATATGTTGCCCATGAGGTCGATTTCGTTCCACCAATGAGTAGGTAAATACAGTCCTATGAAAAAGTTTGGGCCCCCCTATTAATCTTAATCATTTTTAGTTCTAAATATTTTGGTATTTGCAACAGCCATTTCAGTTTGATATATCTAATAACTGATGGACACAGTAATATTTCAGGATTGAAATGAGGTTTATTGTACTAACAGAAAATGTGCAATATGCATTAAACCAAAATTTGACCGGTGCAAAAGTATGGGCACCTCAACAGAAAAGTGACATTAATATTTAGTAGATCCTCCTTTTGCAAAGATAACAGCCTCTAGTCGCTTCCTGTAGCTTTTAATCAGTTCCTGGATCCTGGATAAAGGTATTTTGGACAAACAATTCAAGTTCAGTTAAGTTAGATGGTCGCCGAGCATGGACAGCCCGCTTCAAATCATCCCACAGATGTTCAATGATATTCAGGTCTGGGGACTGGGATGGCCATTCCAGAACATTGTACTTGTTCCTCTGCATGAATGCCTGAGGATTTGGAGCGGTGTTTTGGATCATTGTCTTGCTGAAATATCCATCCCCGGCGTAACTTCAACTTCGTCACTGATTCTTGAACATTATTCTCAAGAATCTGCTGATACTGAGTGGAATCCATGCGACCCTCAACTTTAACAAGATTCCCGATGCCGGCATTGGCCACACAGCCCCAAAGCATGATGGAACCTCCACCAAATTTTACAGTGGGTAGCATGTGTTTTTCTTGGAATGCTGTTTCTTTTTGGACGCCATGCATAACGACTTTTTTTTATAACCAAACAACTCAATCTTTGTTTCCAAAATGAAGTTGGCTTCTCCAAATGTGCTTTTTCATACCTCAGGCAACTCTATTTGTGGCGTACGTGCAGAAACAGCTTCTTTCTCATCACTCTCCCATACAGCTTCTATTTGTGCAAAGTGCGCTGTATAGTTGACCGATGCACAGTGACACCATCTGCAGCAAGATGATGCTGCAGCTCTTTGGAGGTGTCTGTGGATTGTCCTTGACTGTTCTCACCATTCTTCTTCTCTGCCTTTCTGATATTTTTCTTGGCCTGCCACTTCTGGGCTTAACAAGAACTGTCCCTGTGGTCTTCCATTTCCTTACTATGTTCCTCACAGTGGAAACTGACAGGTTAAATCTCTGAGACAACGTTTTGTATCCTTCCCCTGAACAACTATGTTGAACAATCTTTCTTTTTAGATCATTTGAGAGCGGGCTGTCCATGTTCGGCCACCATCAAACTTAACTGAACTTGAATTGTTTTGTAGAAAGAAATGGTCCAAAATACCTTCATCCAGGATCCAGGAACTGATTAAAAGCTACAGGAAGCGACTAGAGGCTGTTATCTCTGCAAAAGGAGGATCTACTAAATATTAATGTCACTTTTCTGTTGAGGTGCCCATACTTTTGCACCGGTCAAATTTTGGTTTAATGGATATTGCACATTTTCTGTTAGTACAATAAACCTCATTTCAATCCTGAAATATTACTGTGTCCATCAGTTATTAGATATATCAAACTGAAATGGCTGTTGCAAACACCAAAATATTTAGAACTAAAAATGATTAAGATTAATAGGGGTGCCCAAACTTTTTCATAGGACTGTACCATGTCCCATGTCACACATTGGCTCAGTAGATTTGATACATTTGTGCATTATTTTATTGGATTCCATTGGTGGATGATAACGAATCTCTGACTCCAGTCTTGACAAAATTTTTAAATTGTACCAACTTGGATTTTTTAGAGGTGCGTGAATTTTATCCCTCCATCTTATAAATGGCATCCAACATCCAAAATCACAAAATAGATGGCCAGTGTCTATATCTCGTGCTGTGAAGAACATTTCCAACCCCACCATTCCAATTTACAAGGTGTATCTATATTAGACTGATGTTGTCTGATTTTGTTGGGAACATTTGGCCATCTAATTTATATGTCCATGTCTCCTTGTGGGGGAACCAGGAATCTCTTAGACTCTATATCCAATTTAGTGCAAAAAAGTTACAACTTAAAAATCCATAACATGGTATAAGACTCGTAAGAGTGTAACCCAATGAGAACACAAGTCTCCGTCAATGATTGGATGGTTGACCAGTAGTAGTTACTTCTATCCTGTGCCGATGAACCTTTCTTCTCCAAGATCTTCATAATTCTTTGAATTTGGGATTTAGTATGAAGACATTACAGGAATGAGCAATATTCCAAACTCAGGGTGTAATTTATAAATGCAGATTATTCACAACCAACTATGAGCCAAAAAACAAATACAATTAGCTTGTCCCATCTGGACCTCTGACCTCTCCGTCCTTCGTAGAAGTAAGTGCAGCGCCCAATGAATTAGACTCCAGACAGTGTAAATGCTTCTCTACATATGTTTTATCGAGTAATTATGTATCGCGGAATAGCCGCAGTAAATTATTCGTGTAAGCTATTGTTATTGCATTAAAATAGATGGATTGGCTATTTCTTGAAAAAAAAAAAAAAAGAGAGTGAGAGAAAAAGCTTCGTAAGTCAATGGGAAGATCATAAATCACTTATGTGTTTTTATAAAGTCATTTTTCACAGTTAGGAATAAAGAGAAGAGGCGAGAAACCTAATATATAACAATAACTCATATTGGGGGCTTTACTCCACGCGTTTAGGACGTCGTGACAGCAGATTTATACCTTCAGCCATTAACTTGCCATAAAGCCGTGGTAGACGGGTGAAATCCTGTCAAAGGCTTTTCCCATCGTAGGAGTAAAAGTTGGATTGTTGGGGATCACCATCTCTTGGGAAACATAAGGGTTCCAGCCATAGATTGGTGAGGATCTTACCTCTGGAACCATCATTATCTAACCAAGATCAAGGAATCTTGGCCTAGTTCTCGATAGGTGGAGGATCTCAAGGATCTGAAGGACATAGTTCTCAATAGGTGGAGGATATCAAGACTCTCAAGGACCTAGTTCTTGATAGGTGAAGGATCTCAAGGATCTCAAGGACCTAGTTCTCAATAGGTGGAGGATCTCAAGGACCTAGTTCTCAATAGGTGGAGGATCTCAAAGCTCTCAAGGACCTAATTCTCAATAGGTGGAGGATCTCAAGGATCTCAAGGACCTAGTTCTCAATAGGTGGAGGATCTCAAGGATCTCAAGGACCTAGTTCTCAATAGGTGGAGGATCTCAAGGACCTAGTTCTCAATAGGTGGAGGATCTCAAGGATCTCAAGGACTTAGTTCTCGATAGGTGGAGGATCTCAAGGACCTAGTTCTCAATAGGTGGAGGATCTCAAGGATCTCAAGGACCTAGACCTAGAACCATCAATAGGTGGAGGATCTCAAGGACCTAAATCTGAATAGGTGGAGGATCTCAAGGAAAGGTAGAAGGACATTCTCACTTACCAGACCACTCGAGGGGAACACTAGGACTATAAAAAGCACAGAGAACATGAAACCTCTTAACAGATGTTGTCCCAGGTTGGGGTATAACTCAGGATATGTACAGTACTGTGTGTTCTACAGAAATTCCCAATATTATTAGTGTGTACGTACCCATCAGTAAAGCTCCTGGTGGTCTCCTATTCCTACCTTAAAGAACTTGGAGTAAAAGTCTGTGCCCTGGCCACTTATAGAAGGGTTAGTTGTGGACTGGGTCTCAAAGGTGGGATAGGATCTTCACTAAACATTTGCTCATTGGCGTTCATCAACCTTAATTCCATCGCATCCTTTAGATTTACTTCATAGTCAACAGGCGGAAGTGAAGTGATAGAAGGACAACAGACAAGTTATTGAATAAGGGCGCTGGTCCTGTTTTTTGTTTTAGGGCACAAGCAGCCATTCTGTATCAGCCTCATAAACCACTTAAGGCAGATTTTTTTTGTTGCAGATTTTGTTGTGTTTTTTTGAGCCAAAGCCAAAAAAAGGAATGAGAAATCTATAGGAAGTTCTACTTCTTCTACCTTCTGCTCAATCCACTCCTGGCTTTGGCTTAAATAAAAAAGCAGCAAAATCTACAACAAAAAAAGCTGCGTTTCCGCAACGTGGAGCTTCAGCCTAAGGCTCAGCCCATACACTATAGAAAAGCCATGATTTTACTACTAAGAGTGGATTCAAAAGCAATGGGTAATATAAAGAAAGAGCTTATATGTTTCCCTTCTTCTAAATCCACTCCTGGTTTTAGCTAAAAACCCACAAAACAACCCCCCCCCCAAAAAAAACAAAAACAAACAAACAGCAAAATCTGCAGTTAAATAAGACAGCTATTATTGCAATCCCCATAGGAAGAGACACCTAATGGGGTGGAGGGTTCACCCTGACTGTTGGGCGCCAATTGCATTACTACCTTCATGGGGGCCAGGAGGGATACAGGTGGGGATTGCCCCAAATATCTCTACTCTGGACTATTTAGATAGAAGATATGGTCAGGTCTAGCTATGCTGAATGACAGTTCCCAATCTGCAACTTCTCTTCTGCTTCTTCTTCTGCCTTGGTGTTCAAGTCTGTTCAGACGCCATGGATTTCATATGTTCAAAGTTCAAAGATCCCTATATAAGTGGATGTTACAGGCGGAGGGCAAGGGAGACATACTGGAGTTTGTTTTGTTATGAAATGGGGTTCAGGCAGACCTGTGTAAAGAGGAGGGGATCTATGGGGTCTTTGATATATGGCAGGATTCAAAGGGTATCTAGGTCAAGAAATGGGGGTCCAGGAGGAGGGTTATGTAGTAGGGATTTACGTGGACCTTATTATGAAGTGAGGGTTCAAGGGGTTCTGTGTTAGGAGGTGGAGGAGGTCGATGGTGGTTCACATTTTATGAGGTGAGATCCATGGAGTCTTTGTTATGAGGGGGGTGACCATGGAGTCTGTCTTGTGAAATTGGGGTCTAATGGGTGTTTGCATTGTGAAGTGGTGAGCCAGTGGGTGCATGCATTAGGAGGGGCAGTTACAGGAGGGTCTGAGTTATAAAAGGATCTATGGAGTCCGTGTTATGAGTTAGGCGTCCAAGGGACTATGTGTTATGAGATAGGGTCCAGGATGGTCTGTTTTATGAGGTGGGGTCCATGGGTAGCTATGTAAGAGGTCAGGGTCCAGAAGGATCTGTGTTATGAGGTCAGGGTCCAGAAGGATCTGTGTTATGAGATAGGGTCCAGGGGATCTATGTTACGAAGTGTTGGTCCAAGGAGTTAATTATTATGAGATGGGATCCAGGAGATCTACTTTACAAGTGGGGTCCAGGGAAATCTATGTTATGAGGAGGGGGTCTAAGGTGATATTTGTTATGAGGAGGGGGTCCAGGGGTATTTGTGTTAAGACAGATGGTCTAAGGAGATCTCTGTTATGATGTAGGGGTCCTGGGGAGTCTATGTTATGAGGTGGGAGTCCAGGGGTATCTGTGTTATGACATAGAGGTCGAGGGGAGTCTATGTTATGAGGTAGGGAATATATACAAAAAACTAGGGTTATGAGGTAGGGGTCCAGGGGGATCTGTGTTATGATGTAGGGGGTCCTGGGGAGTCTATGTTATGAGGTAGGGGTCCAGGGGGATCTGTGTTATGATGTAGGGGTCCTGGGGAGTCTATGTTATGAGGTGGGGGTCCAGGGGTATCTGTGTTATGACATAGAGGTCAAGGGGAGTCTATGTTATGAGGTGGGGGTCCAGGGGGATCTGTATTATGATGTTGGGGTCCAGGAGAGTCTATGTTATGAGGTGGGGGTCCAGGAGTATCTGTGTTATGATGTAGGGGTCCAGGGGAGTCTATGTCATGAAGGGTCCAGGGGTATCTGTGTTATGAGGTAGGGGTCCAGGGGTATCTGTGTTATGAGGTGGGGGTCCAGGAGTATCTGTGTTATGATATTGGGGTCCAGGGTATCTGTGTTATGGGGTGGGGGTCCAGGGGTATCTGTGTTATGAGGTGAGGGTCCAGGAGTATCTGTGTTATGATATTGGGGTCCAGGGGTATCTGTGTTATGATATGGGGGTCCAGGAGTATCTGTGTTATGATATTGGGGTCCAGGGGTATCTGTGTTATGAGGTGGGGGTCCAGGAGTATCTGTGTTATGATGTAGGGGTCCAGGGGAGTCTATGTTAGGACCTGGGGTTCCAAGGGGATCTGTGTTATGATGTTGGGGTCCAGGGGGATCTGTGTTATGGCATAGAGGTCAAGGGGAGTCTATGTTATGAGGTGGGGGTCCAGGGGGATCTGTATTATGATGTTGGGGTCCAGGGGAGTCTATGTTATGAGGTGTGGGTCCAGGGGGATCTGTGTTATAAAGTTGGGGTCCAGGGGAGTCTATGTTATGAGGTGGGGGTCCAGGAGTATCTGTGTTATGATGTAGGAGTCCAGGGGTATCTGTGTTATGAGGTAGGGGTCCAGGGGTATCTGTGTTATGAGGTATGCGTCCAGGGGAGTCTATGTTATGAGGTGGGGGTCCAGGAGTATCTGTGTTATGATGTAGGAGTCCAGGGGTATCTGTGTTATGAGGTAGGGGTCCAGGGGTATCTGTGTTATGAGGTAGGGGTCCAGGGGTATCTGTGTTATGAGGTAGGGGTCCAGGGGTATCTGTGTTATGAGGTATGCGTCCAGGGGAGTCTATGTTATGAGGTGGGGGTCCAGGAGTATCTGTGTTATGATGTAGGAGTCCAGGGGTATCTGTGTTATGAGGTAGGGGTCCAGGGGTATCTGTGTTATGAGGTAGGGGTCCAGGGGTATCTGTGTTATGAGGTATGCGTCCAGGGGAGTCTATGTTATGAGGTAGGGGTCCAGAGTATCTTTGTTATGATGTAGGGGTCCAGGGGAGTCTATGTTATGAGGTAGGGGTCCAGGGGTATCTATGTTATGACACAGAGGTCAAGGAGAGTCTATGTTATGAGGTGGGAGTCCAGGGGTATCTGTGTTATGACATAGTGGTCCAGGGGAGTCTATGTTATGAGGTGGGGGTCCAGGGGAGTCTATGTTATGATGTTGGGGACCAGGGGAGTCTATATTATGAGCTGGGGTCCAGGGGTATCTGTGTTATGATGTTGGGGTCCAGGGGAGTCTATATTATGAGCTGGGGGTCCAAGGGGCTATGTGTTATGAGATGGGCTCCAGGGGATCCACGTTACGAAGGGTCTCCAGGAGGATCTATGTGATGCGGGGGGTCCAGGAGCTCCCACCTCCCCCTCCACGTCCCGCCTGCTGCTCTCACCAGTTGCATCCCATTAGTCCCTCCAGCGCCCGCAGTCATTTTTCCTCTGCTGTAAATGTACGGATTGATCGCGCCGGTTCAGGAGCCACAGAGCCTTGAGCCAAGTGTGTGCGCGGGGATTCATTAAGTTTTTATTGCCTTCCCCTGTAAATTGCTCGGTACACAATGGTCTGGAATCATAAACTGTGCAGATAATATAATAGTTTAGACGTACAATAGACACAGGGCTGCTCTGTTTTTTTATCGCCTCACCGCAGCCCGCAGCGCCAGTGACCCGCACTCCTATAACCTGCAATCTTCGTATTTATTTTTTCCCCCCTTTTCTTCTGTCTCTATGAGATGAACATTAAGACAAGGAGATGGATTCCTGCTCTCTCCTCTGCCTTCTCCAGGGCGCTAAGTGCCAGCTGTCATACCCTGCGGATAATTACCATTTACACACCGTGTTTAGGGAAATGTCGTCATTTTTTCCCGACTGCGCCGCTGTCACCGTTCATCCTCTCTGGCCTGTCTCACCATAAACACCCCTTCAATTCACCTACTGAAGGCTTGAGAGGCAGACGAGAAGGGGGATCCATCCCGCTTATTACAGTCAGGTAAAAGTGACATTCGTTTTGTCACAGTGACAGCCGTAATCTCTCCTCCACCTCCCACACAGACCAATTCACTTTCTACAAGGCGGCTGTTACATTCCTCATGTTTTCCTACAAGCACACATGTCACCGACATGTAGCAGAGGCCGACTTATCATGGGGCGCAGCGGATTAGGACTCTAATCTAAGGAAATTAAGTTATCCTGACATGAGGCACTCTGCTTCTTACGCCTCACTGAGCAAAGTAGAGAATATGATGGCAATATGTTAGGAAATCAGAGATGTCACAACTGCTGAGCAACACAAGTGCACAATGTCCATAAATATCATCTCTAGACACAAACGGGGTTTTATGTCTAAGCTATTTTAACACATATTGAGAAATCTAGAATCAACATAAAATGTAAAATATAAAGATACATTACATACAGTATCATATTCAACCTGAGTTACATCCTGAATTATACTCCAGAGCTGCGCTCACTATTCTGCTGGTACAGTCACTGTGTACATACATTACATTACTTATCCTGTATTATACTCCAGAGCAGCGCTCACTATTCTGCTGGTGCAGTCACTGTGTACATACATTACATTACTTATCCTGTATTATACTCCAGAGCTGCGCTCACTATTCTGCTGGTACAGTCACTGTGTACATACATTACATTACTTATCCTGTATTATACTCCAGAGCTGCGCTCACTATTCTGCTGGTACAGTCACTGTGTACATACATTACATTACTTATCCTGTATTATACTCCAGAGCTGCGCTCACTATTCTGCTGGTGCAGTCACTGTGTACATACATTACATTACTTATCCTGTATTATACTCCAGAGCTGCGCTCAATATTCTGCTGGTAGAGTCACTGTGTACATACATTACATTACTGATCCTGTATTATACTCCAGAGCTGCGCTCACTATTCTGTTGGTACAGTCACTGTGTACATACATTACATTACTTATCCTGTATTATACTCCAGAGCTGCGCTCACTATTCTGCTGGTGCAGTCACTGTGTACATACATTACATTACTTATCCTATATTATACTCCAGAGCAGCGCTCACTATTCTGCTGGTGCAGTCACTGTGTACATACATTACATTACTTATTCTGTATTATACTCCAGAGCTGCGCTCACTATTCTGCTGGTGCAGTCACTGTGTACATACATTACATTACTTATCCTGTATTATACTCCAGAGCTGCGCTCACTATTCTACTGGTGCAGTCACTGTGTACATACATTACATTACTTATCCTGTATTATACTGCAGAGCTGTGCTCACTATTCTGCTGGTACTGTCACTGTGTACATACATTACATTACTTATCCTGTATTATACTCCAGAGCTGCGCTCACTATTCTGCTGCTGCAGTCACTGTGTACATACATTACATTACTTATCCTGTATTATACTCCAGAGCTGCGCTCACTATTCTGCTAGTACAGTCACTGTGTACATACATTACATTACTTCTCCTGTATTATACTCCAGAGCTGCTCTCACTATTCTGCTGGAGCAGTCACTGTGTACATACATTACATTACTTATCCTGTATTATACCCCAGAGCTGCGCTCACTATTCTGCTGGTACAGTCACTGTGTACATACATTACATTACTTATCCTGTATTATACTCCAGAGCTGCGCTCACTATTCTGCTGGTACAGTCACTGTGTACATACATTACATTACTTATCCTGTATTATACTCCAGAGCTGTGCTCACTATTCTGCTGGTGCAGTCACTGTGTACATACATTACATTACTTATCCTGTATTATACTCCAGAGCTGCGCTCACTATTCTGCTGGTGCAGTCACTGTGTACATACATTACATTACTTATCCTGTATTATACTCCAGAGCTGCGCTCACTATTCTGCTGGTACAGTCACTGTGTACATACATTACATTACTTATCCTGTATTATACTCCAGAGCTGCGCTCACTATTCTGCTGGTGCAGTCACTGTGTACATACATTACTTATCCTGTATTATACTCCAGAGCTGCGCTCACTATTCTGCTGGTGCAGTCACTGTGTACATACATTACTTATCCTGTATTATACTCCAGAGCTGCGCTCACTATTCTGCTGGTGCAGTCACTGTGTACATACATTACATTACTTATCCTGTATTATACTCCAGAGCTGCGCTCACTATTCTGCTGGTGCAGTTACTGTGTACATACATTACATTACTTATCCTGTATTATACTCCAGAGCTGCGCTCACTATTCTGCTGGTGCAGTCACTGTGTACATACATTACATTACTTATCCTGTATTATACTCCAGAGCTGCGCTCACTATTCTGCTGGTACAGTCACTGTGTACATACATTACATTACTTATCCTGTATTATACTCCAGAGCTGCGCTCACAGTTTCTCAGACATTATGATATGTGACATATGGTAAGTACGAAGGCTCATTATACAGTATCACACATGGCTTAGATATAACACTATATTGTAATTTTCTCCACCATTCTCTTGTATATCCGGAGTTTTCCCGCCATGCCGCTCCTTGCGGCACCTCCTCCAGGTGACATACAGTTTCATCCCTCACATTAAATATTTGCACAATAAATTTCAAGAGGGAATTGTTTATAAAAACAAAAACCAATCTCTGACATCCTCGTCTCGGCTGCGCGCCGTTCTAAGCATCCGCCTGACTAATTACCTTGTAAACACACAGATAACTACACAATATCAAGATGGCCGCAGACAAGAACAAAACTGTGCACTTGGCTTTGAGCACCTCTCCTGCTGAGCGCAACAAAACCATTGTTATCTCGCCCCGAGCGCCGACCACCTCGGCGCTGATTAGCACGGCAGACATGCAAATGCTCCCGAATGTTCACACCCCTCCCCGCTCTGTCAACAGGGATTTCTCAGGTCTATTTGATGGGGTTTTGTTGTGAGGAGTCAAACATCTGCTCCTCCGAGAACTTTTAAGGAATATGAGCCCACCTGGGGCGGCGAGGCTGGCAGAATGCCCGAGAAGAATCACAAACCGAGTGTAGGGGAAACAACAAGAGACAGAAACTACACAAGAAATCATTACCGGAGCGTCCGGGGAGAACACCGAGGGGGAGACGCCTGTATATAGGGGGGCAGGAGAAGGATACACATCATCGCGGGCATGTTATTCCAAGTGTCAGTGTCCTGTACCCCAAGTGTCATTACCCTGTACCCCAAGTGTCAGCCTGTCATTATCCTGTACCCCAAGTATCAGCCTGTCATTATCCTGTACCCAAGTATCAGCCTGTCATTATCCTGTACCCCAAGTATCAGCCTGTCATTATCCCGTACCCCAAGTATCAGCCTGTCATTATCCTGTACCCCGAGTATCAGCCTGTCATTATCCTGTACCCCAAGTATCAGCCTATCATTACCCTGTACCCCAAGTATCAGCCTGTCATTATCCTGTACCCCAAGTATCAGCCTGTCATTATCCTGTACCCCAAGTATCAGCCTGTCATTATCCTGTACCCCAAGTATCAGCCTGTCATTATCCTGTACCCCGAGTATCAGCCTGTCATTATCCTGTACCCCAAGTATCAGCCTGTCATTATCCTGTACCCCGAGTATCAGCCTGTCATTATCCTGTACCCCAAGTATCAGCCTGTCATTATCCTGTACCCCAAGTGTCAGCCTGTCATTATCCTGTACCCCAAGTATCAGCCTGTCATTACCCTGTACCCCAAGTATCAGCCTGTCATTATCCTGTACCCCAAGTATCAGCCTGTCATTATCCTGTACCCCAAGTATCAGCCTGTCATTATCCTGTACCCCAAGTATCAGCCTGTCACTATCCTGTACCCCAAGTGTCAGCCTGTCATTATCCTGTACCCCAAGTATCAGCCTGTCATTATCCTGTACCCCAAGTATCAGCCTGTCACTATCCTGTACCCCAAGTATCAGCCTGTCATTATCCTGTACCCCAAGTATCAGCCTGTCATTACCCTGTACCCCAAGTATCAGCCTGTCATTATCCTGTACCCCAAGTATCAGCCTGTCATTATCCTGTACCCCAAGTATCAGCCTGTCATTATCCTGTACCCCAAGTATCAGCCTGTCATTATCCTGTACCCCAAGTATCAGCCTGTCATTATCCTGTACCCCAAGTATCAGCCTGTCATTATCCTGTACCCCGAGTATCAGCCTGTCATTATCCTGTACCCCAATTGTCAGCTTGTCATTATCCTGTACCCCAAGTGTCATTCTGTCATTATCCTGTACCCCAAGTGTTATCGTCTTATCCCCCAAGTTTCATTGTCATTACTCAATATGAGATAAATAGATAGATAGATAGATAGATAGATAGATAGATAGATAGATAGATGACAAGGTTTCTTATGTTCAATGGACTATTGATTTATGAAAACTTGTTTATAACTGGAGGGACACTTTAAGGATTTCCATGGCGGGCTCCTTTCTGTCTCCTTTCTTGTGTATCAGTAACATCTACAGAATATCACTTATCTCTTCCATCAATTTACTAATCTTAGTTGTCCATTTCTAGTTTGTAACCCTCAATCCAAAATTATCAGGAACGATTTGTGACAAAGCCGCCTTAACCTTCCGAGCGTCACCGCCATAATACACCGTTTATATTCAGGCCCCAACGTTGTGTGGTGTTGCCAAATGTCCAGATTGCCTTGTTCCATCCTAACAGCATGGACCTGGCTATGGGAGAGTTAAATGCCTCCTCTGCCCATTGTTCTCCTGGCACGGTCGGTCCATCCTATGGTGTCACTAACAAGGACAATTCCAAGGTGTGAAATTGTGTTTCATGCTCTTAATGAATCCATTTCTCTAATTTTTTTTCGAGAGGAGTCGATGAGCACAGACGACTGGCAGGACACCAATGACAGGCGTCTTAACTAACCCAGGCTCCAAATCAGAAAAAAAATGCTAATTAAGATCTCGATGAGTGTAATATTTCCATATTCTGCTCCTCAACTGCTGAACATTGAAGCAGAAGGCTAGGAGAACAGCAGCAGCAAAAATTGTTACTAAAAAAGCTAATTGTCTTTGTCTTACGAGAATGAAATGAAAATCATCGATTTGACTCCTTCTGTCCCATAATTCACTTAAAAATGGGCAATAAATAAAGATTTTTGTCTTGCACAAGTCCAATAAGATGACAACTTTCTTCTTCTCACCAACGATCAGATCTGTAAGGCAACTAAGAGTAGCAGAAGCTCTCCCCCACTATTGTGTCTGTGAATTTGCTCAATCGCCGATCGGGATCTGATCTTTCCCGATCCCGATCGCTCAACCCTACTCAATGTTTCTCTATGGGAAAATTCACTTTTAGGGTAGAGCCAATCTTGAGATTTCAAAATCCAATTTCCAATCATTTTCCAGCCGATCCCGATCGTGAAATTTGCTCAATTGCCAATCGGAATCCGATCTTTTCCGAAGCCGATTGCTCAACCCTACTAGTAACATCTCCAATGTCCCATTAGAAGAAACATACCTAGACCTCTTGTTCATGTGTCTAAGGAGATCAGCCACTCTATACTCTTACTTCTTACCAGTCTATGACCAGATCAGACTTTGACTGTAAGGCAACTGGCGGTAGCAGCAGCCCTCCCCCACTACTCTATCAAATATTTTGTGCTTCATCCTTTGTCCATGTTAAGGGGCTCCAAAGGACTTTGCCATTCTAGACCAGAGCTAAAACCTATGATGGTTATGTCAGCCGTGGAGCACCATCATCTATGAACTTGTGCCGGAAATATTCTGGGCGGAATATGCAAATCTGTCTTCCGTGATGTAAATAGGAAGACAGTGTCTCAGCCATGCAGCCCAACAGAGGGCGCTCCCTTTAACATCATGCCCGACCTTCCCAGAGGCCTTTGCTGCAAATGATGTGGGATTTTACCAAGCCAGTCTTTTCAGCCGAGGACAGCTGTTTCGACATGATTGGATCTCTTCAGCCCGGTGCAGAGAAGACTGACTTGGCAGAGGTGAGAGGCTTCTAGTCAGGGTTAAAGGGATATTGTCACTCCATAGGGAGAGACCACCATTTAGGTGTGAGGAGTCTTATTAAGCCATAGATGCTTCACTGTGTAGAGAATCATGGGAAGAATATGCAAATCTGTCTTCCATGATGTAAATAGGAAGACAGTATCTCAGTCATGCAGCCCAATAGAGGGTGCTCCCTTTAACATCATGCCCGACCTTCCCAGAGGCCTTTGCTGCAAATGATGTGGGATTTTACCAAGCCAGTCTTTTGAGCCGAGGACAGCTGTTTCGATCTTATTTGATCTCATCAGTCCGGTGCAGAGAAGACTGACTTGGCAGAGGTGAGGCCTTTGCTGCAAATGATGTGGGATTTTACCAAGCCAGTCTTCTCAGCCGAGGACAGCTGTTTCAATCTGATTGGATCTCTTCAGCCCTGTGCAGTGAAAACTGACTTGGCAGAGGTGAGGCCTTTGCTACAAACGATGTGGGATTTTACCAAGCCAGTCTTCTCAGCCGAGGAAATATTCTGTCAACCCCAGCCGTAACAACATCTCCGATTTCCCATAATGATCTATATTTCCGCACAATATATTGTTAAAGTTACGTTGTATTTTTTTATATGAGGTTTAGGTTGGAATGACTTACTGTATAAGAACAGAACAATATTCAGATTCTGACATGATCATGAAATTTAAGTGCGATACATGGAAGAGGAAATATCTTAATGGGCCCCTCAAGGAATAAAATGGATCCCTCGTGAAGAACCACAGTCTACTGATGGACCAAGCTTAGCTACTTCTGTGCACTACACAAGAGGATGCCCCCTAGTGTACATACTGTGTTCTGTACTGTACACATGATCAGGGGTCCATTACAAGGCCATGATATGCTCCAGCTCGCTCACGAGTGGGATTTTTCTTGGTCATGTTCATTGTCTCTTGTTGGTTGTCACCAAGGCCATCCTAAAGAGAAGGGACGTAAATGTCACAGTGACACCACCACACACGGCTGGAAACACTTCAGGTCACGCATGTCAAAGGGGAATCAGCACTATTAGCTAAAATTGAACGTTGTGACCTTTTGGTCAAGGAAGGAAATGTCAGATCCATGTTTGGGTCCTTCTGTCTACGCCGGAAATTTCTCCTCCGGGCTTAAGACAATGAGAGAGTCAGATAAGAAAGTATTACTACTGTATCTAATGAGGGTGATAGATTTTTAGGATTTGGTCACCATTATTAAACCCCAAGTACATCACTTACCTGGGATGGAGATGTAATTGGGATCAGTGCCGCACCTCTCATGAGGCGACCTGAAGCGACCGCTTCAGGCGGCGCTATGCCAGGGCCCTTGGGAGGGCGGCATTTTTGCTGACCTAAGCCATTCCAGCACAAGCTGTCTTGGACTGGCTTAGCGTCACCGTCTCAGCAGCCCGGCACGGGAAGCGAGCGGTGGATTGGGGAGGCCCTGTGGACCTCTCCCTGCTAACACCGCCCCATCCGCCAAGCCCCCTCTGCTCCACTCCGCCCCACCACCTCCTCTCCGCCCCTTCCGGGGGGGGGGGGGGGGCTTCTGTCGTCCGCCTCAGGCGGCAAAAAAGCTAGGTCACCCCTGATTGGGGTGCACTATGAGAAGAGGATGGTGGTGGAGGTGGTGGGATGTCCCAGACTACGTTCTTCTTGAAAACCTTAAACATAGTCCAGACCAAGTCCCCCTTTCCTAGCAGGGATGCCCCCAATGGCAGTAGCCCCTTTTGTCAGGATAATGCCACACTACAAACATTGGTAAGGAATGGTATAAGGAACAATGAGTAGACGATCAAGATGCTTCCACGTTCTCCAAATCTCAATCCAATCTGTTGGATGTGCTGAAAAAGAAATCTGACCCATGGAGGCCATATCAAGCAACGTACAGGAACGTCTTAGTTCTTCCAAGTAGCTTAACATTAGGGGGTGCAGAGGGTCCAAGACACCCCCTGGCCCAGAAGAATAACTATAGGGTTTGCAGTGGTCGTGTCATGGGTGCTCCATTGGTCGCCCTGACCATATTGGGGCTGATTAAGCTTCTTTGATCTTCTGTTTGATGGCCATCTGTCTATGCATCGTAAATGTATCCACCCTGCCCTCTGGTACACTGGGGTGTGGCAGAGGAAGAAGATTTATGATACTCAGCCTTCCAATGACAGAAAAGAGAAAATTATCATTTCAGTATCAGCTGGTCAGGAGCGTATAGTCAAGGAGGGATTCGATGGGGGAGGCTGGAGCACAAAAGAGGGGCACAATTACTATGTGGGGGGCACTGATAAGGGAATGATGGGAAGCTTCTGTGTATAGATATGTTGTAAACAAGTCTTCATGGTGGTCCGGGCCAGATGGAGAAGAAAAGTGTAAATGCTGGGCGTTGCTGATGGTTGTGAAGGGGGCCAGTCTGAGCTTTTGTACCGGGGCCCCTGGTAGCCTTAGTTACACCCCCTACCTGTGTAGTCCAGGTTTCTGTGGAATAAGGAGGGGGGTATACACAATAGTAGTCAGGTACTTGTATCCATAGTTAGATACTTGCAGACGTCCAGGATCCTGAGCTATCGGGAGCTTTTGGTTCAATAGTGATATTTGGTAAGCGTTCCTTTCTAGCTCTGCAGCTAGGAATGGGTTAACAGCACATGCAGTAGATCAGAGGAGCGATGATAAGAACATGTCCCCGAGCGACTTGTTTATTCGCCACAACCTTATCGCATACAGTACGCCGTGCCGCTTTTGCACGGGGGTTCCTTGTGTACACACTTCTCTGTATGTAGGGAGGGACAGTGGTCAGCCCGAGATTATTGGATGAAAAACAATCCTCTTTGGTCGTTCTCGTACGCCTCGCATCTTGTATTCTTTAAGCAGATCGACGCCAGTTGCCATGACAACGCCGTCCGAGAAAACTCTGGATCTTTTGCTCAAAGCTCCCTGCTTATAGCTGCTACAGTGAGAAGACACATTTCAAAGCGGCACGGACGGTCGATCACACATTCATTGTTCTCGTACCGAATTTCTGCATTATATTTTAGAGAGATGATAGTTTAGGCTCTTAGCATATAAGGACCATCACCCCCTTTCCAAAACAAAAAAGCACCCCATAGGGTAGACGGTGAAATCAACAGGTAAAACAGAGCAAGACCAAAATCCCCCCCGAACTCTCAAGATGGCAGCGGGTGGGGAACTCTATACCATAGACACATCCATCCTTCTAAGTCTGCTGGACAACCTAATGTTAAAGGGGGCATCTGGCCAAGTGAAGGGGGTCCTGTGTTCTCGATTCTCATCTCTTGGCCACAGCGAACAGGGCTGACAAAGAGTGTCTCCTGCTCTGGGGGTCCTGTCTTGTTCTGCAAACCATTGATGTGAATGGACACTGTGTAATACTTCATTTGCCCTGTGGTGGCGCTGCAAGTATACTGATCACTTACTGCCAGGTTTCCCCATTTGGGGGTCCAAAGCTCGAGGAGACTATTATCATCTAAACTCCATAGAACCTCCAAATGGTCGTCCCCTTTAGGATTTCCACAGATATTTGGATGATTCTTGAATTCTGACTCATATCCCTGAGAAAATCTCTCGGTACCCCAAAAACCTCCCTGCAGGACATCAGTAGACACATATGCAAAGAGTTTTGCCAAAACGATGCCAAAAACTAGATAGGGCCACTACAAATCCCACCCAAAATGGGGTCTCTGATCAAGTTACGGGGGGATGTGTGTTCCCAGATGTGGGGTGGCATGTCCATATTTTGTCTGGGCTGCAATGTCTGAGATGTTCTTGTCCAGAAGTTACCACCATGGTTGTCATCAGGCCTGAACTTGGCAGGACTTATAAAAATGGAGTCCAAAAGTGATGGATCCACATGGTTTGAGGCAGCCCCAGGGGTGGTCCAAGTGTTAGACATGAAAGACCTTAGTACCAATGTAAATGTTGGTAAGTGTCCAACAGTGTCATAAATGGAACATAGTGGACACAGTTACAGGTTTTGCATTAGGACTTGAAGTCGACAGATATACCTCTTGGTGTGACTGGACAAGACCAAGATGTTCTCCACAAAATGTAGGGTAGGGCCGGGCTCCACTCTGGTCAGGGCTTATTCCATAATTTCCAACTTTCCCAAAACAATTGAGAGGCTTCCTCAAAAAGGGATAACCTCAGTCCCAGAAGAGTGGACAAGTATTCTCAGCTTACATAATGTTTTTGTACCCATTGGGCTCTTGGCCAGATATCGTAAGACTACAACTCTGAGCATGCCCTGACATTCTACATTCGACAGGGTATGTCGGAAGTTGTAGCTTTGCAACAGTTGAAGATCTTCAGGTTGGAGGCCACCTCCCTAATTCATAAGTAGCAGCTGAAGATCTTCAGGTTGAAGGCCACCTCTCTAATGGATATGAAACAGCTGAAGACCATCAGGTTGGAGGCCACCGCCCTAATTCATAAGCAGCAGCTGAAGATCTTCAGGTTGAAGGCCACCACTCTAATGGATATGAAACAGCTGAAGACCATCAGGTTGGAGGCCACCTCCCTAATTCATAAGCAGCAGCTGAAGATCTTCAGGTTGGAGGCCACCGCCCTAATGATCCTTAATGAGTAATCAAGAGCTGAAGACCTTCAGGTTGGAAGTCACCTTCCTAATTCATAACTAACAGCTGAAGATCTTCAGGTTGGAGGCCACCTCCCTAATGGATATGAAACAGCTGAAGACCATCAGGTTGGAGGCCACCTCCCTAATTCATAAGCAGCAGCTGAAGATCTTCAGGTTGAAGGCTACCTCCCTAATTCATAAGCAACAGCTGAATCTTCAGGTTGGAAGCCACCTCCCTAATGATCCTTAATGAGTAACCAAGAGCTGAAGACCTTCAGGTTGGAAGCCACCTTCCTAATTCATAAGCAACAGCTGAAGATCTTCAGGTTGGAGGCCACCTCCCTAATGGATATGAAACAGCTGAAGACCATCAGGTTGGAGGCCACCTCCCTAATTCATAAGCAGCAGCTGAAGATCTTCAGATTGAAGGCTACCTCCCTAATTCATAAGCAACAGCTGAATCTTCAGGTTGGAGGCCACCTCCCTAATGATCCTTAATGAGTAACCAAGAGCTGAAGACCTTCAGGTTGGAGGCCACCTCCCTAATTCATAAGCAACAGCTGAAGACCTTCAGGTTGGAGGCCACCTCTCTAATTCATAAGCAACAGTTGAAGACCTTCAGGTTGGAGGCCACCTCCCTAATTCATAAGCATCAGCTTAAGATCTTCAGGTTGGAGGCCACCTTCCTTATGGATATGAAACAGCTGAAGAGCTTCAGGTTGGAGGCCACCGCCCTAATGATCCTTAATGAGTAACCAAGAGCTGAAGAGCTTCAGGTTGGAGGCCACCTCCCTAATTCATAAGCAGCAGCTGAAGATCTTCAGGTTGGAGGCCACCCTCCTAATGAATATCTACCCTATTATGTGAGGCTTCCTTTTGAGCAGCAGCCAGTAACAATACATGCAATGTTATTTATAGTGCTGCTATTAGTATGCAGAGCCCATTGTTATTAGTGCAGCTGGGAGGATCAATATTTCAGATCAGAATAATTCAGAATTATCTTGTTTATGGGATTATTATGAGTTTGTCAGTTCAGACAAGGCTTGTTAGTGATACGTTGTGAGCCATGTACAGGACATTTCTGGTAGGTCACGTTGTCTCCTACTGTAATTGGGTATTATATAACATTATGGATTCTAACTCTCATCATTTGCAGACTTCTCCATTCTTCTTTCACTTAGCACAGGGGTAGGGAACGTACGGCTCTCCAGCTGTTGCAAAACTACTACTCCCAGCATGCATACTGGCTCTGCTGTTCTTGGAACTCCCATGGAAGTGAATGGAGCATGCTGGGAGTTGTAGTTTCACAGCAGCTGGAGAGGCGAAGGTTCCCTACCCCTGACTTAGCAGATAGCTATATATTACTGAAAGAGCAATGGTTACATCAGTGAGCAAGGAAGTAGCTATCTCTCCTCCAACACATTGACACCTGACCTGGATACGGATGTGTCTGTCTCCATAGATAGATCTAGAAAGGGGAACATTTTATTACAATAATAATACAAAAAATAATCTCATCTGGGGCTGATATCAGACCCCATCCAAAGCCCTTCCCCCAAGTCCCTGCATTAACTGCTAAGTCTATATCTGGACCTTGTGTATACGAGGAAGGAGGATTCTGTATGACATCACTCTCAGCCCTTGGATAGGTAATATAACGTATTTATAGTAATGCAGGTAAACACAGAGTCAGTGTCCTAAGATTAGCAGATGTAGAAATGAGACATAAACCAATCGCTTGAGTCATCGCATTCACCATCAACAACACCGTCAGCGAGCTAAATATACAGTATGAGCAAAGAGCATTGAGCAGCAGCGCTTGTATATGTTAGCTATGTAGTAGTATACAGCACTATGGCCATATACTGCATGTAGTTACCTAATTCTTCCTTTATTCCATTTTTCCTTCCTTCCTTCCTTCCTTCCTTCCTTCCTTCCTTCCTTCCTTCCTTCCTTCCTTCCTTCCTTCCTTCCTTCTCTCCTTCTCTCTTCCTTCCTTCTCTCTTCCTTCCTTCCTCCCCATCCTCCTTTTCTTCCTCCTTCCTTCTCTCCTTCTCTCTTCCTTGCTCCCCATCCTCCCTTCCTCCCTCCCTTCCTTCCTTCCTTCTCTCCTTCTCTTCCTTCGTTCCTCCCATCCTCCTTTTCTTCCTCCTTCTTCCTTCCTTCTCTCCTTCTCTCTTCCTTCCTTGCTCCCCATCCTCCCTTCCTTCCTTCCTTCCTTCCTTCCTTCCTTCCTTCCTTCCTTCCTTCCTTCCTTCCTTCCTTCCTTCCTTCCTTCTCTCCTTCTCTCTTCCTTCCTTCTCTCTTCCTTCCTTCCTCCCCATCCTCCTTTTCTTCCTCCTTCCTTCTCTCCTTCTCTCTTCCTTGCTCCCCATCCTCCCTTCCTCCCTCCCTTCCTTCCTTCCTTCTCTCCTTCTCTTCCTTCGTTCCTCCCATCCTCCTTTTCTTCCTCCTTCTTCCTTCCTTCTCTCCTTCTCTCTTCCTTCCTTGCTCCCCATCCTCCCTTCCTTCCTTCCTTCCTTCCTTCCTTCCTTCCTTCCTTCTCTCCTTCTCTCTTCCTTCCTTCTCTCTTCCTTCCTTCCTCCCCATCCTCCTTTTCTTCCTCCTTCTTCATTCCTTCCTTCCTTCTCTCCTTTTCTCTTCCTTCCTTCCTTCCATCCTCCTTTTCTTCCCCTTCTTCCTTCCTGCTCACCTTCTCTCTTCCTTCCTTGCTCCCCATCCTCCCTCCCTCCCTTCCTTCCTTCCTTCCTTCCTTCCTTCCTTCCTTCCTTCCTTCCTTCCTTCCTTCCTTCCTTCTCTCTCTATTCCTTACGTCCTTCTTTCCTTCTCTCTCTATTCCTTCCTTCCTTCCTTCCTATACTTACTTCCTTCTCTCCTTCTCTCTTCCATCCTTTCTTCTCTCCTTCTCTCTTCCTTCCTTCGCTCTTCCTTCTGTCTCTCCTTCTCTCTTCCTTCCTTCCTTTCTTCTCTCCTTCTTTCTTCACTCTTCCTTCCTTCCTTCCTTCTCTCCTTCTCTCTTCCTTCCTTCCTTCCTTCCTTCCTTCCTTCCTTCCTTCTCTCCTTCTCTCTTCCTTCCTTCTCTCTTCCTTCCTTGCTCCCCATCCTCCTTTTCTTCCTCCTTCTTTTTTCCTTCCTTCTCTCCTTCTCTTCCTTCCTTCCTTCCTTCCTTCCTTCCTTCCTTCCTTCCTTCCTTCCTTCCTTCCTTCCTTCCTTCCTTCTTTCCTTCCTTCCTTCCTTCCTTCCTTCTTTCCTTCCTTCCTTCCTTCTTTCCTTCCTTCCTTCCTTCCTTCCTTCCTTCCTTCCTTCCTTCTCTCTTCCTTCCTTGCTCCCCATCCTCCTTTTCTTCCTCCTTCTTTTTTCCTTCCTTCTCTCCTTCTCTTCCTTCCTTCCTTCCTTCCTTCCTTCCTTCCTTCTTTCCTTCCTTCCTTCCTTCCTTCCTTCCCTCTTCCTTCCTTGCTCCCCATCCTCCTTTTCTTCCTCCTTCTTTTTTACTTTCTTCCCTCCCTCCTTCCTTCCTTCCTTCCTTCCTTCCTTCCTTCCTTGCTCCCCATCCTCCTTTTCTTCCTCCTTCTTTTTTACTTTCTTCCCTCCCTCCTTCCTTCCTTCCTTCCTTCCTTCCTTCCTTCCTTCCTTCCTTCCTTCCTTCCTTCCTTCCTTCCTTCCTTCCTTCCTTCCTTCCTTCTTCTTTCTTCTCTCCTTCTCTATTCCTTCCTTGCCCCCCATCCTCCTTTTCTTCCTCCTTCTTCTTTCCTTCCTCCCTTCCATCTTTCCTTCCTTCCTTCCTTCCTTCCTTCCTTCCTTCCTTCCTTCTCTATTCCTTCCTTGCTTCCCATCCTCCTTTTCTTCCTCCTTCTTCTCTGTAACCCCCTCTTCCATGTCCCCCCTTTTATTTTGCCTCCCTCTCCCGCGTCTCTCCAGCTCATCCTTCTGAGTGACACACAAGTATCTTCAGCTCCACCGTCCCATAAAACCCGGCAGACATAAGCAACATAAGGCATCTCCCGACAGCCATTTGAGATGGGCTTTTTTAGAATCTGTAGGAGGAGGGATGAAGTGAAGGGGATCAAGATCCCTTTCAGTATCTTATTTTTGCACATAACTATAGCTTGTCATTTGTCAGGAGCGGCTTCTGTTGCTGGAATCATTCTCTTTCAGCTTTGCCGGCGTCTGTAACATTCTCCCTGCTGTAGAAATCTTCAGAAATCTCCCTCTCAATGCTATGAAGGAGCAATTAAAGCTGCGAGTCCACAAGCAATGAGTAACAGCTGCACTTGCTCTGGATTTCCTGCTCTGGGTTTTCTTGATTGTCGGCCATTGTCCTGTATTTCCTATTTATCTCCCCATTATCTCCTTCAGCCCCACGTTCTATTCAGTCCCTTATTACAGAGGTCTCTCAGCCCTTCCAGGGGACGTATTATATTAGCTGCACATAAGTGCTCCCTCTTGTTTCAGATAACCTGCCCTCATATAACAGCCAATATCATGAATACTGAAAATCATTTTATTTGCCTTACATGATATTTTTGTAATTGTTCCAAATTTCTGTCCACTAGGTGTCTCTACGTTGCTTCCTATAACCTGTTACTATGTAAAGTCTGTCTCTAGCAGCAGGAATCCTGAGACGGACTGCAGGAGGTGGGAGGAGGGATTTGGTTTCATAGTCGTTCTAATACACAGTATTGCCTGTAATATTAACTCATTCCTGACAGTCATTCATAGCTAGCTATAGTATGCCTCAACTATCCTGTATGTCCTATAGGGGTACATTGTACCACCAGTGCTATTGCTGCTGTCTATAGCATCATATACAGTATGTAGGACTGTGAGATGATGCCTGTGCCCATAGCTTTACTGCATTATTTAACTATCCTCACACACAAGAAGCAAACACTACTACAATGTGCACGCAGGACACACAGGATAGTTGTGATTTTGCATTAGTCTCTACTATGATACATAATGCACAAAAATAGGATTTTAGCTGTACTTGTCAACACTTAATATCCAGGAGAATGGCAAACCCAACTGTGCAAAATAATTGAGATGAAGTCTTGCCCCAATGGAAAGGTTATGCCTCTTCTGGGCCGCAACATGTCTCAGTTTTCTGATGTAGATGCTTTATTTGCTCCTTGTTTTTCAGAGTTGGGTGGCAAATTAAGGGGGCATTCACACGGAGGAAGTTGGTGCTGATTCTGGCTCGATAACCCTTCAATGGGATCCGTTTTCTGCTCAGAACCCATTGAAGTCAATGGGAGGCTTTATTCCTGTGCCGATTCTGAAGCGAGTTATCGACTTCCTCCGTGTAAACGCCCTCTTATTGTCCAAGTGAACTATATAATGGCTACTAGCCTAGGTGAGACTTGCCCACTCCTCTGGGGGTCCATGACATGACCCCTATTTTCAGGAGCCAATTATGGGTGAGACAAATGAGAGTCCCTGACAAGTTTAGTTTTAGATCAAAGTGCTATTATACGAGCCTCTGTACTTTGGGGTACAAGTACTTTGGGGTCTCTTCAGAGCCCAGAGTCTAATAATCAGAGGCTCAGGGGAGATGTGGAAGCAATAAGAAACACTGATACTCATCTTTCCCAACCTCTCTTTGGCTCCGCCATGGCTTCCAGCATTATGTTCCGGCATCTGGTCATCCTAAAATGGCTGCTGAGATGCAAACATATGCTTCAGAAGTGATCCTGGGGTCTATGACATCAGAAAAGATGCCGGAAGTGGGTGCAAGAGCCCATTAGAGGTGAGAAAAAGTGAGTATCAGTGTTTTTTTTTTCCCTTTATTATATTAAATTATAGACCCTAGAGTAAAATAATGATTCCTGGATGGCAAAACCCAAAAATTTTGGGCTTGACCAAATCCAAAATTTTGGTAAAATTTGACCCTGCTTGTAACTGGCTCGTTCATCTTTGTTCCATCTCCCACATTCTAGGAGAGTTGACAAGTATGATTCAAGCCTGCCCATATGGTTGCAACGCCTTCTGGATCCCTACAGCTCTGCAAAATCCCCCGTAGCACGCACAACGTCGAGCTAAAAACCATGGGAAGGTTAGGGTGTTACAACCATAATATACAATATAACAGAGTATACGTCCGGATTGCAGCCTTGCGAATAGAAGGTCAACCAGAAGCAAGACTCTAGATTTTTGGATTCGTGACTTGTTGTGTTTTCCTTCTATTTCCTCCTCATTAGTCTTTGCCACCTGCTTGGATCTACAATATAGAGAAGAAATTTCCACATAAAGCTACGGTAATGGAAAAAAAAAAAAAAAAAGAAGAAGTTGCAAAGAAATAAAAACTGAAGGAAGACAAGACAACATGCTGAGTCACACAAGCCTGAGCGGCGAGATGAAGGGGCGCGAGGCTCCAGACAAGCCATGATTGGGTGCAGCTGAGAGGAATAGAGGTTGCGGATTAGCATATCCAAGACTCTTCTCCAAATGCTTAAAATCCTGACTGGGCATTTAGATCAAGTACTAATAAGCTCTGGCACCTGGCTTCTCGGAGCATTCATGTCAGTAAAGCACAATTGGCAAGCACTATGGATGGCTGGCATTTATAACCTGCAATTGGGTCACTTTGCATACGAGAGGGGAGGCGAGTAGAGTCAGCGGCATGGCCGGGGATGAGAGGCTGGAGATGAATTGCTCTAATAATCCTCATTTCAATCCATTTATATACAGGCTCTTCTTATTTCACAAGTTGCTAAGGTTCCTTCAAATGAATCGATGTTGAGTCTGTAGAGTTGGGTTCTATTACAGAAGAGGGGCTTTGCTTGAAAGACGAGGGATTGATGTCGACGGAAGAAGAAAAATGTCACTGTCTTCTGAGCAGGAACATCAAAGTGTCGGAAGGGATTTGGGTCTTGGCATGAGAGAAGAGATTTAATAATGAGACATGGGCAATGGCGGCTGTGAACTTGGGGGTGCAGAGGTAGCCGGGGGGCCGGGGCGTCTGAGGAGGTCCTGAGGTCCTTCTGCCACATTGAAGTCAATGGGAGGCTTTATAACCCATTGGTTTCAATGGGTAGTGCGCGTAAGCCGGCACCCTATGGAAACTATGGGATCTGTTTTGAAGTGCCGCGCTCTGACACGTGTTTACGTGTCTAAATGAGAGCGGCGCGTTACTCCGTGGGAATGGAGCTTAAGTGGTAGAGGGTAGCGATGGAGCACAAATGTAGGAAAGTTTAGTTGGTCATTTAAGCCTTTGGGGCTCCATGGAAGGGTTTGTATGGAACATTATGCTTAATAAATACATATACCATATACATATATATTTATACATTTCTATAAAATTACAGAAAACTGACCTTTATACCCCTGACCAATCCAGCACTGAACCCCTATGGTGATACAATGTGTATAAAGGATTATCCTTCCATCTTGTTTGGTTACCCTCAGTAATCCATGGTGGGTTCATGCTGGAGCTTTGGGTTGGGGTAACACCATTGCATTCTAGACATTGAAGAGAAGGGCACTTGGCGTAGTCCATCAGTCAGGTAGTGCTGTCATTTATATTAATTATATAGCATCTAGTCACAATCAATGATTCAGCTCCACCCTTGGTAACCTAGGGGTTAAATTAATCCTGGTGATCCACTGGCAATGCTACACCTGGTGATTTAGAGATTATGTTACTCTTGGTGATCTTTTGGCTATGTTACCCCTAACAATCTAATGATTATCTTACTCCTGGTGATCCAGCGGTTATGTTACTCCTGGTGATCTAGTGGTCATGTTACTTCTGGTGATCTAGTGGTCATGTTACTCCTAGTGATCCAGTGATTATGTTACTTTTTGTGATCCAGTGGTTATTTTATGTTTGGTGATCCAGTGGTTACTCTTGGTGATCTTTTGGCTAAGTTACCCCTAACAATCTAATGATTATTTTACTCCTGGTGCTCCAGTGGTCATGTTACTCCTGGTGATCTAGTGGTTCTGTTACTCCTGGTGATCTAGTGGTTCTGTTACTCCTGGTGCTCCAGTGGTCATGTTACTCCTGGTGATCTAGTGGTTCTGTTACTCCTGGTGATCTAGTGGTTCTGTTACTCCTGGTGCTCCAGTGGTCATGTTACTCCTGGTGATCTAGTGGTTCTGTTACTCCTGGTGATCTAGTGGTTCTGTTACTCCTGGTGATCTAGTGGTTCTGTTACTCCTGGTGATCTAGTGGTTCTGTTACTCCTGGTGATCTAGTGGTTCTGTTACTCCTGGTGATCTAGTGGTTCTGTTACTCCTGGTAATTTAGTGGTTCTGTTACTCCTGGTGATCTAGTGGTCATGTTACTCCTAGTGATTATGTTACTCTTGGGGAGCCAGTGGTTATATTACTTTTGGTGATCCAATGGTTACGTTACTTTTTGTGATCCAGTGGTTATTTTACTTTTGGTAATCCAGTGGTTCTGTTACTCTTGGTGATCTAGTGGTTATATTATTCCTGGTGATCCAGTGATTATGTTACTTTTGGTGATCCAGTGGTTATGTTACTCCTACTGATCCAGTGGTTATGTTACGCTTGGTGATCTAGTGGTTATATTATTCCTGGTTATCCAATGATTATGTTACTTTTAGTGATCCATTGGGTAACTCATCATTGCTGATATTACTTGATCATGAAATACTTCAGAGATAATCCCATTTGGGGACCGTGATAACACCCATTACAAGCAGATGGGGCCGTCACAGGTGATTGAAGGTTTTCTGAGACGCCTTTTTTTGATCCTGCTTTAAAATATAGAATCTGGAAAACAGACAAATAAAACAAAAACAATAAAAAAAAGTTCTTTTAAAGAACAAACATAAAGAAGATGAGAGATGGAGGAGGAATCGATACATAATCGATGGAACAAAAGTGCAGGGGTTGTACCCAGGTCAAAAGATGAGAGAGGAATACTTTGTCGCCATTGATTTCCCTGAGTATAAGTATCTGCTGCTGTCAGATCAATTCATGCCGGAGAAAGGTCTGGATTTCAGAATAAAATCCTTCTTTCAGATGTCAGATCAAGCATAAACTATGTTAAAATGTTACACATCAAACAGTCCGAGCACAACATCAGTCGCAACGTTGTATCCTCCATACTGGCCCCAAACAAATGTCTACAATGCTGGTTACATGACTTCTTGCTCAGGGCTGAGCCTGTAATCTTGTAGGTCATGTGACCGACCCTCCTCGTGTAAATACTCTCTACAGTCATGCAGATTGGATATACACAGCTATTTTTCCAGGAGCAGCATCACTTGTGCCCATAGGTTGGGTCTGGTATTGCAGGCTAGAGATGCTATAGGTAAGATTGTCACTGTCTTTGCTGATTTCATGAGATTACTGTTAAAAATATGAGTGAACCTCACCAATTTTGTTTTGCAAGGTCATCTAGGATTGTTTTGGACCAAGCAATTGTTGCACTCAGTGGTCGTCAGAGACCCCAGGGTATATTAAGAAGATTCCCAGGGGAGGTGCAGAAATATACTAAACACTGATACCCCCTTCCCCCACCTCTCCTGGCTCCATTGTGCTGTCTGGCACTTCCTTGGGGTCCTCTTTGGTAATCTTCCAGCTTCCTGAGTGATGTCACAAGTCCTAGCAGACCTCTGAGGCCTGTGATTGGGTCTCAGCGGTCGGTCACAGGGGTTGCGCCTATGTCATAATGCTGTATGGTGTTGGTGTGCCCCACGTGATGGTGAGGCCATTGTTCCAAACCAACTCATTCATCTCCACTAATGGATAGTAGATGAGAGCTGACATGTGCTGGTGGTTCCCTTTGGACAAATTTTCCTTGACCCTGACAGCAGAATGACCTAAATTGCCCTAAATGTAGCCCAAAATCTTCTGAAGCTGCTGTTGGCCAATTCAGACAATATTCCTGCTCCTACCTGAATGTAAGAACTTACAGAGGTCCCAAAATGTCAGAGGAAAGAGGACAATGGTCAAGCTGGGGGCAGGATATAGGGCTAGGTTAACACAACAGAATTTGCAGATTTTAGACAGATTTTAGGCAGCTCCAAATTACTTCTCGAAGTAGCCTCCCATTGTTTTCAGTGGGTACTGCTGAATCTTCCATTGGTTTCCATGGTTCATTCAGCTACAAAACCCATTGGGTGAGACTAAGACGGTTTAGCCCTATTGCGTCCCATTGTGGCCAATCAGTGAGCAAAGCCCTGTTGAAAGACAAAAAAAACCCCACCACAAATCCCTTCCTATGAACCTACTGTAATAGCGTGACCATACAGACTCTGCCAATGTATTCTGCTCATGTGTGCGGTATAACTCGGAAATGTGTACTTGTAAATGCTCCAAACGTGCTCTAAACCCAAAGCTCTCCACCCAAATTCTAACACATTAATCCTCTGCAATGGCCAAATCTGTGTCCCAGCAATAAGTTCCAGCTGCAGATCACCCATCCAGTTATCTATACCCCACTAGTTAGATAGTAAAAAAAAAAAAAGCTTTGCTCTTCTATGTGTCTAGTTGTCATCCACATGAGGCATAAAACAGCTTCTTCTCCCTCTCCCAGCAGGAAGTCCCAGCAACAGAACATTGAGCCAGGTATCTATACCCAGCTAGTTGGGTAATAAACAGAGCGTTGCTCCTCTATGTGTCTAGTTGTCACCTACCCTCCCATCATCCCATGCTGTTCTCCCTCTCCCCTGTCCCAGCAGGAAGTCCCAGCAACAGAATATTGAGCCAGGTATCTATACCCACCTAGTTGGCTAGTAAACATAGCTTTGCTCCTCTATGTGTCTAGTTGTCACCCACCCTCCCATCATCCCATGCTGTGCTTCCTCTCCCACCAGGATTTCCCAGTTATAGGAACATGCAGCCAGTTGCTTACATTTACTTATTTAGCTAGTAAACCAAGCCTTGTCCCTCTGTATGTCATGTTGTCACTGCCCCAGATTGTGTATGAAGCAGCTCCCTCTCCCCTCTCCCAGCAGGAAGTCCCAGCAGCACAGCATCCAGCCAGTTAGTAGCATAAGCCTTGCCTGTGTAAGGGTCTAGTTATCTCCTCCATCCTAAACAAGAAGCATTTAGAACAAAATAAGCTGCAAATCTTGGTTTGAAAGTAGCAAAAAACCCAAAACAAAACACAACTAATAAATGTGAAATGAAAACGTTGCTGTAATGAATCTTCTTAATAAGCCTTTGCCGTCGTGGTGGACGCTTGCAGTTGATACCAGAATTAATGGGCTCCTTTAACATCAGACACCGGACATTATGTCTGCCAGGTCTCGGAGACTTCTCTAATTATCTGAATGTTCTGCGGCCGACCAGGGAGCAAAACTAATGTGCAGATCTCTCCGAGGGAAAGGGATAAACAGATTACAGCGTCTGCACCCATCATAGAGCGTGATACAGACCATGATGATGATGATGATGATGATGGGGGTGATGATTCTCACCGCTCTACTTATGATAATGAAAGGGCGACTTAAGCTGAGCAGGAGGACAATAGTGTTGAGGAGAAGCGCAATTTCTGTTTTCTTTCCGAAGGAACAAAAGGTTTTCAGAAATAACCCGAGAATTTATTTCTCTAATTAAGTGAATACAATAAATCTTAAGGGCGCGCAGGTTAGCGAAACGCGTCCACCGGGGAGATGGTTAAGTAATGATGCTAAAGACGAGGAAATATCGCAAAATGTTATGAATCCAGATGTTGTTTTCAGTTGATATCATAACACTTAATTTGCTTAGTAATTTGATCTCAGACGTTCTTTAAACATATTTTACGTTCGTGAAAGCGGCGGCTAATGGCGCGGGCTGAATGATGATTACATGGTGGAATCAGGAGGAGACAGAAGAACTGGTTGTGAAGTTCGTTTCGGGCCAAGTTGGTCGGCACAAATGAGAAGGGCCCAGAAGGGTAAAAATAAACAGTTACTGTATACTCATCTCTCCTGACCATCTTTGTGGCCTCCGGGGGCCCCTGGAAGACATCACAGATCTGTGGGCCAACACTCAGGACCAATCACAGGTCTCAGTGGTGACCCCATGGCAGAGTGAGATCAGCCAGTGTCCAGAAGAGGACACCGAGTGGCGCCACAAGGATGCCCAGGTAAGGTGAGGCAAGGTGAGTATAGATGTTATTTTTCCTCACCTCCCATGGGCTTTCACTTAGTGTCTGTTGGGTGATCAATAGGGTTGAGCAATCGGGATCGGGAAAGATCAGATCCCGATCAGCAATGGAGCAAATTTTATGATTGGGATCAGCTGGAAAATAATCGAAAATCGGATTTTGAAATCTAAAGATCGGTTCAACCCTACTGTCCATATAATATACAATTAGGGTTGAATGATCGGGATCAGGAAAGATCAGATCCTGATCGAAGATGGAGCAAATTTCACGATTGGGATCGGCTGGAAAATGATTGGAAATCAGATTTTAAAATCGATCCTGAAATCTCAAGATCGGCTCAACCCTAGTGATCAAACCCCAAAACTTTTGAGCCCAAAACATTTGGAAAATTTGGCCGAATCTAGTCAATCTGAATCAGCTTGCTCATCCCTTTTGCATAGTTCAGTAGTACTAGCAGATATAAGAAACTATGTATTATCTGATCAGAGAAAAATGCTTCTTTCCCCACTGATCTGGCTCTTTTCCTTCTCTCCCTCCTGACTTTCACTCTTATCTGAAATCTCTGCCGAAAAACTTTGCTTTTAATGATCACTAATACAAAGAACTAGTTTGGACTGAACCTGATTTGACCAGATTTTCCCAAAATTTCAGGCTTGACTGAACCCCAAGCTTTTCAGGGTTGCCACTTACAAATCCTTATTATACACCGGGGTCTTTTCAGAACCTAGGGGTATAATAAATAGGGGGCCAGGGTTGGACTTTGCTTCATCGTTCCTGGGCTCCCTTGGTCGTCTTCCAACCAATTACATCACACGTCGATGGGGGAGAGCGGAAGCTTACAACTTTGGTGCTACAACTCTATTACACTCTGGCTCTGAAGAGACTTCCGAATATAATAAATGGAACGTTTGGTTCAAACTCAACGAGTTCGGCATAAAAATCTTGTGAGGTTCGTCCATCTCTAGTCCATAAGTTTAACAGACTTTGTAACAATTAATACTACAAGTAAACATAAGAAACTTTTATGTTACATTGTATGCTATTATATCTTATAAGAGAAAAATGCTTCTTTCTCCACTTTCAGGCTTTTCCCTCCTCTTCATCCTTCCTAGATCGCTATTCACTATAAAATCTCTCCTAAATCCTTACACAGATGTCATATTATATGTACAGTAGATCTGGGAGGGAGATAAGAGAGGAAAGACGCAAGAAGAGGCTGCTGAAGCTAAAGAGGAAGTTTCTGTCTCGCCCCAAGTGCTTCATCCCCATCAATACCCATACATTCTCTATACATTCCTGCTGTTATTGGCACATTAGAGAACCTGATGTGATCTATAAGCTGCACATATAAATGAAAGGTTCTTGGTTATAGATATTTGATCAAACAGTAAGAAGCCTGTACCTGCCCTCTCTGGGACCCGGCATAGGTCTGCAATGTGGATACAGGACAAGTAGGATCCAGGGCTGTATTCTAGCCTAAGGCAGATGGAGAACTGAAGGGCTTCATCTATTCCAGTTATATGGACCTGTCCAGTTGAAAGGAGCCACAGTCTTCAGTTGCATAGGTCTATGTAATTGGAATAAAGAAAGTCCTTCAGCTCTCCATCTGCCTAAGGCTAATGGAAATACAGCAATGCCCTGGATCCTACGCGCCCTGTATTCACATTGTATTCCTATGCAGAGGTCTGTTTATTTAGTGTAGGGTCCCCGGTGAATGAGGTCGCCTTGTCGGGGCAGGTACAGGCTTCTTACTGTGTGATCAAATATGTATAACCAAGAACCTCTCATGTATATGTATAGTCTATAGATCATAGAAGCTTCTTATCTATATGTGCAAATATTAGCAGGAATGTCATTCTGATCTCTATTCTTTGCATATCCTTGTGTTTGTTGCAGAGACTTTTTTTGCATTTTAAGATATATGGGAGAAAGATAGATAGATAGATAGATAGATAGATAGATAGATAGATAGATGGGAGATAGATAGATAGATAGGTAGATAGATAGATAGATAGATAGGAGATAGATAGATAGATAGATAGATAGATAGATAGATAGATAGATAGATGGGAGATAGATAGATAGATAGATAGATAGATAGATAGGAGATAGATAGATAGATAGATAGATAGATAGGAGATAGATAGATAGATAGATAGATAGATAGATAGATAGATAGATAGATAGATAGATAGATGGATGGATGGATGGATGGATGGATAGATAGATAGATAGATAGATAGATAGATAGATAGATAGATAGATAGTTAGATAGATAGATAGATAGATAGATAGAAGATAGATAGATAGGAGATAGATAGATAGATAGATAGATAGATAGGAGATAGATAGATAGATAGATAGATAGATAGATAGATAGATAGGAGATAGATAGATAGATAGATAGATAGATAGATAGATAGATAGAAGATAGATAGATAGGAGATAGATAGATAGATAGATAGATAGATAGATAGATAGGAGATAGATAGATAGATAGATAGATAGATAGATAGATAGATAGATAGATAGATAGGAGATAGATACAGTCCTATGAAAAAGTTTGGGCACCCCTATTAATCTTAATCATTTTTAGTTCTAAATATTTTGGTGTTTGCAGCAGCCATTTCAGTTTGATATATCTAATAACTGATGGACACAGTAATATTTCAGGATTGAAATGAGGTTTATTGTACTAACAGAAAATGCGCAATATGCATTAAACCAAAATTTGACCGGTGCAAAAATATGGGCACCTCAACAGAAAAGTGACATTAATATTTAGTACATCCTCCTTTTGCAAAGATAACAGCCTCTAGTCGCTTCCTGTAGCTTTTAATCAGTTCCTGGATCCTGGATGAAGGGATTTTGGACCATTTCTTTCTACAAAACAATTCAAGTTCAGTTAAGTTTGATGGTGGCCGAGCATGGACAGCCCGCTCTCAAATGATCTGAAAACAAAGATTGTTCAACATAGTTGTTCAGGGGAAGGATACAAAACGTTGTCTCAGAGATTTAACCTGTCAGTTTCCACTGTGAGGAACATAGTAAGGAAATGGAAGACCACAGGGACAGTTCTTGTTAAGCCCAGAAGTGGCAGGCCAAGAAAAATATCAGAAAGGCAGAGAAGAAGAATGGTGAGAACAGTCAAGGACAATCCACAGACCACCTCCAAAGAGCTGCAGCATCATCTTGCTGCAGATGGTGTCACTGTGCATCGGTAACAATACAGCGCACTTTGCACAAGGAGAAGCTGTATGGGAGAGTGATGAGAAAGAAGCCGTTTCTGCACGTACGCCACAAACAGAGTTGCCTGAGGTATGCAAAAGAACATTTGGACAAGGCAGCTTCATTTTGGAAACAAAAATTGAGTTGTTTGGTTATAAAAAAAGGCGTTATGCATGGCGTCCAAATAGAAACAGCATTCCAAGAAAAACACATGCTACCCACTGTAAAATTTGGTGGAGGTTCCATCATGCTTTGGGGCTGTGTGGCCAATGCTGGCATCGGGAATCTTGTTAAAGTTGAGAGTCGCATGGATTCCACTCAGTATCAGCAGATTCTTGAGAATAATGTTCAAGAATCAGTGACGAAGTTGAAGTTACGCCGGGGATGGATATTTCAGCAAGACAATGATCCAAAACACCGCTCCAAATCCTCAGGCATTCATGCAGAGGAACAATTACAATGTTCTGGAATGGCCATCCCAGTCCCCAGACCTGAATATCATTGAACATCTGTGGGATGATTTGAAGCGGGCTGTCCATGCTCGGCGACCATCTAACTTAACTGAACTTGAATTGTTTGTCCAAAATACCTTCATCCAGGATCCAGGAACTGATTAAAAGCTACAGGAAGCGACTAGAGGCTGTTATCTTTGCAAAAGGAGGATCTACTAAATATTAATGTCACTTTTCTGTTGAGGTGCCCATACTTTTGCACCGGTCAAATTTTGGTTTAATGCATATTGCACATTTTCTGTTAGTACAATAAACCTCATTTCAATCCTGAAATATTACTGTGTCCATCAGTTATTAGATGTATCAAACTGAAATGGCTGTTATAAACACCAAAATATTTAGAACTAAAACTGATTAAGATTAATAGGGGGGCCCAAACTTTTTCATAGGACTGTAGATAGATAGATAGATAGATAGATAGATAGATAGATAGATAGATAGATAGAAGATAGATAGATAGATAGATAGATAGATAGATAGATAGATAGGAGATAGATAGATAGATAGATAGATAGATAGATAGATAGATAGGAGATAGATAGATAGATAGATAGATAGATAGATAGATAGATAAGAGATAGATAGATAGATAGATAGATAGATAGGAGATAGATAGATAGATAGATAGATAGATAGATAGATAGATAGATAGATAGAGCGTCTTGTTTTCTGTATATTTTTGGAAGCTATAATAATCCATATTTATAATCTGAATACGTCTTTGCTCGGGGCGATCTCTCGCAGTCACTCACAACCTGTTGCAATAACGTTTGTTGCTATTTTGAAGTTGATGTTGTTTTTGTTTTGATAGATTTTGTGGTTCTATTACGAGTCCCCGGTGACACAATTTACCCGAGGCTCGCTGTTTCTGCTGCTGGAAATTCTACTAATTTAGTGCTGTTTCCAAAAATGAAAAGCATCTCCATTAAAGCGCACCTGTCACCTGTCTGCAGGGAGGGCCTGTCCGGAGGGACAGTCAGAGGACTGTGAGCTGGACTGTGGTGGCCATAGACCATATTCACAAGCAGCTTTGTAATGTTGTTTTTTACTGTAACGTCTTCTAAAGTGTATTCTAAAGGCTGCCTTCAAACACGCCACTGTCACTCCTATACTTAAGAAGCCGTCCCTCGCCTCGTCCTCTCCAGCCAACTATCGTCCCATCTCTCTGCTCCCGTACGCCTCAAAACTTCTTGAGCAGCACGTCCACTCCGAACTCTCCTCCTATTTCTCATCCAACCTGCTCTTTGACAGACTTCAGTCAGGCTTCAGACCCCGGCACTCCACTGAAACTGCCCTAACAAAAGTCACCAATGACCTGCTAACCGCCAAAGTCAAGCGCCATTACTCTGTCCTCCTCCTCCTCCTCTCCTCTGTCTTTGGCACAGTTGACCACTCCCTCCTGTTAGAAATTTTCTCATCCCTTGGTATCTCAGACCTGGCCCATTCCTGGATCTCCTCATACCTCTCTGACCGCACATTCAGCGTCTCCCACTCGCACACCACCTCCTCACCTCGCCCTCTCTCTGTAGGTGTCCCCCAGGGCTCCGTCCTAGGACCCCTCCTGTTCTCCATCTACACCCTTGGCCTGGGCCAACTCATAGAATCTCACAGCTTTCAGTACCACTGCTATGCCGATGACACCCAAATCTACATCTCTGGACCAGACATTACCTCCCTGCTGGCCAGAATTCCAGATCGTTTAGTGGCCGTAGCCTCCTTCCTCTCCTCCCGCTTTCTCAAACTGAACATGGAAAAAATGAAGTTCATCATCTTCAGCCCATCCTGTATGGCCCCTCCACCTGACCCATCTATCAAAGTTAATCGAACCCCACTTTCCCCAGTCCCACGGGCCCAATGTCTTGGGGTAACCCTGGACTCTGACCTATCCTTCAATTCACACATCCAAACCCTCAACACTTCCTTCCGCCTCCAGCTCAAGAACATCCACCGAATCCGCTCCTTCCTCACCCAGGAAACTACCAAGATGCTCGTCCAGGCCCTCATAATCTCCCGCTTAGACTACTGCAACACCCTTCTCCATGGACTCCCAGCAAACACCCTCGCCCCCCTCCAGTCCACCCTAAACTGCGCTGCTCGCTTAATCCACCTCACCCCCCGATCTTCATCGGCTGCTCCCCTCTGCCAGTCCCTCCACTGGCTACCTATAGCCCAGCGAATTGAGTTCAAGCTACTAACGCTAACATACAAAGCCATCCACACCTGTCCCCTCCATATATCTCTGACCTCATCCTCACCTGTCCCCTCCATATATCTCTGACCTCATCCACAACCTGTCCCCTCCATATATCTCTGACCTCACATGTCCCCTCCATATAACTGTGACCTCATCCACAACCTGTCCCCTCCATATATCTCTGACCTCATCCCCAACCTGGCCCCTCCATATATCTCTGACCTCATCCTCACCTGTCCCCTCCATATATCTCTGACCTCACCTGTCCCCTCCATATATCTCTGACCTCACCTGTCCCCTCCATATATCTCTGACCTCACCTGTCCCCTCCATATATCTCTGACCTCCTCACCTGTCCCCTCCATATATCTCTGACCTCATCCTCACCTGTCCCCTCCATATATCTCTGACCTCACCTGTCCCCTCCATATATCTCTGACCTCATCCTCACCTGTCCCCTCCATATATCTCTGACCTCATCCTCACCTGTCCCCTCCATATATCTCTGACCTCATCCTCACCTGTCCCCTCCATATATCTATGACCTCATCCTCACCTGTCCCCTCCATATATCTCTGACCTCATCCACAACCTGTCCCCTCCATATATCTCTGACCTCATCCACAACCTGTCCCCTCCATATATCTCTGACCTCATCCTCACCTGTCCCCTCCATATATCTAGGACCTCATCCTCACCTGTCCCCTCCATATATCTAGGACCTCATCCACACCTGTCCTCTCCATATATCTCTGACCTCATCCTCACCTGTCCCCTCCATAAATCTCTGACCTCATCCACAACCTGTCCCCTCCATATATCTCTGACCTCATCCTCACCTGTCCCCTCCATATATCTCTGACCTCACCTGTCCCCTCCATATATCTCTGACCTCACCTGTCCCCTCCATATATCTCTGACCTCATCCTCACCTGTCCCCTTCATATAGCTCTAACCTCATCCACAACCTGTCCCCTCCATATATCTCTGACCTCACCCTCACCTGTCCTCTCCATATATCTAGGACCTCATCCTCACCTGTCCCCTCCATATATCTCTGACCTCATCCTCACCTGTCCCCTCCATATATCTCTGACCTCATCCTCACCTGTCCCCTTCATATAGCTCTAACCTCATCCACAACCTGTCCCCTCCATATATCTCTGACCTCATCGTCACCTGTCCCCTCCATATATCTAGGACCTCATCCTCACCTGTCCCCTCCATATATCTCTGACCTCATCCACAACCTGTCCCCTCCATATATCTCTGACCTCATCGTCACCTGTCCCCTCCATATATCTAGGACCTCATCCTCACCTGTCCCCTCCATATATCTCTGACCTCATCCTCACCTGTCCCCTCCATATATCTAGGACCTCATCCTCACCTGTCCCCTCCATATATCTCTGACCTCATCCACAACCTGTCCCCTCCATATATCTCCGACCTCATCCACAACCTGTCCCCTCCATATATCTCTGACCTCATCCTCACCTGTCCTCTCCATATATCTCTGAACTCATCCTCACCTGTCCTCTCCATATATCTCTGACCTCACCTGTCCCCTCCATATATCTCTGACCTCATCCTCACCTGTCCCCTCCATATATCTCTGACTTCATCCTCACCTGTCCCCTCCATATATCTCTGACCTCATCCTCACCTGTCCTCTCCATATATCTCTGAACTCATCCTCACCTGTCCCCTCCATATATCTCTGACCTCATCCTCACCTGTCCCCTCCATATATCTCTGACCTCACCTGTCCCCTCCATATATCTCTGACCTCATCTCCCGCTACCTGCCCACACGTAACCTCAGATCCTCCAGTGACCTCCTACTCCGCTCTGCTCTCATCCGCTCCTCACACAACCGTCTCCAAGATTTCTCTCTTGCATCCCCCATACTCTGGAACTCCTCTGTACAGTCTCCCCCTCTCCTTCTGTCTCTTCTTCCCCCATAGACTGTAAACCCTCGCAGGCAGGGCCCTCTACCCCACTGTGCCAGTCGGTCATTGTTAGTATTATATCTACCTGTATATTCTGTGTATTGTATGTAACCCCCAAATGTAAAGCACCATGGAATTAATATAATAATGTACAGAGCACCATGGGATTAATATAATAATGTACAGAGCACCATGGGATTAATATAATAATGTAAAGCACCATGGAATTAATGGTGCTATATAAATAAATAAACAATAATAAAAACTCAAACTGGAGGTAACCTGCTCGGTGTAGCGCCCCCATCTCTAGCAGTATCCCTACAGGCAGGGAGTCTCCTTCTCCTCCCACACATATGCATCTCTGATAACTGTTGGGATAAATCCATAGGATTGTGATTGATTCTGGATTGATATCCCCAGACTATATCTATCAGACAGCTTAATAACAAATCGCACCCTGCCCTGGTGGCCCAGAGGACCTTCTGCCGGGGTATAAGTAGGAAAGACTGTGTTTCAGAGCAAACTTGGTCTATAGCCTATACTACTGGCCCCATATAATGTATAGTATAAGTGTCCCCTTATACTACTTACTGACCCCCTACACTGTCTACACTAGCCCCCACATGATATAATGCTATCTTTATTGGATCCTACATGATATAATGTCCCCATTACTGACCCCCTTGAAATGTAATGCCCCATATGCTGTCCCCATACAGTATAATGACCCACTATACTGACCCTCCACATGATATAACACCCACATGGTAAAATGCACCTTTGTCTGCCCCTATACAGTATCCTGACCCTTTATTGGGCCTCACATGGTATAATGCCCATTACTGGCCCCCAAATAATATAATCTCCCTTTATTGTCATCAAATGGTATAATGCCCCCCCCCCCATTTCACAGTTTACTTCCCCTTTAATGGCCCTCACAAATCTATATAGTATAATGCCCTTTTTTTTTTTTTGCCCCCATTCCTGCCCCCCCCCCCCCCCCCCCAGCAGGTAATGGCCAATATTCACTTACAATCTATTACCGCCCATTACATCCCAATGTTCCGTCAGGACCCGATGTCCGTATGTTGCTCACGGTCAGAACGTGGAGCCCCCTGTAGGCCGAAGCTGGGGGGCCAACCTAAACCTGACATGTAGTGTCATTGGCCAGGCTATAAGGGGGTCTCACAAAAAGTTGAAGATCAGAGAAGGGGTTAAAGCCCCAATTGAATGAAAGTGGTAAGCACAGGAAACGCGCGGCGATCATTGCTCGCTAGATTCCCTATCTATCTGCGGCCTGACTACCTTCCCTCCGTCTTAATGACCTATTGTTTAAACTTTTACTTAGTTAATGGGCACTTAAAGGAAAGTGCATCACATTTAGATTTCATTTGCATGTGGAAATCCGCTTTATTTATCTTGCGTTGACTCGTGCTCGCAAATCCTGAGAAGTGGCATTACTCCGCGCCGGGTGATGTATGACAGAGCAGCCAAACAGGGATACTTGATCAATGCAATTAAAGCGTAATTTCTAATGGACAAACCATTAAGTGGCTGCCGCCTGCTGATTAATTGGAGGTAGGAGGTGAAGTTAAAGGTTCATTCCCGGGAGAAGCGGGAGGACGGAGGACGGAGAGCAGCCGCTGTAAGGAACTGGAAATCTAAGACTGTTCTCACGGCCGAGCTTCTGCAAAGCTGAAAACACCATTGAAGTCATCGCTTTTGGGCTGTAACATTGGCTCTAGCTGCACTGTCCTGCAGGAACCAGTAGGTGGTGCCGTGTTTTTCAGGACTATCTTGTGAGATGAGTTTACTGTAAGTCATTGCATCCAGTTAGAAGTATATGGAGGATGTATTATGTCTGATCCTGAGCCCCGGGGTGAGGAGGATTCTATAAAACAGAATTGCAGTTTTATTTTCTGTGTAATTGTTTCTGGTTTTGTATTATTTTTATGGTGCTGGTTACAATGAGGCAATGAGGCGTAACACTATGCGGCGTGTGTTCTGCTATTCCGGGGGACTCATAGATTGCAGTTATGTGTAGAGGATGGCTGGCCACTGGTTAGTGTATGCTGACCATTCTTAGCTGCAAAATGGATTGTCTGGGGGAGAAGCTACAGAGACCGCGCCATAAATCACTCTATAAGTTCCCTCCCATGCGCTGCAGCTCCACCTATCTAGGAGGAGCTTACAGAAGACTCCACCTAAGAGGAACGGACAGCACACGGTACTTATATAGTACGAATCTACAACAGACTCCAAATATCTACATGCAAACTACAGCACACTCCACCTATCTGAGAGGAACCTATAGCACACCACCTATCTGAGAGGAACCTATAGCATACTCCACCAGTCCAAATATCACAGAGGAACCTATAGCACACTCCACCTATCACAGAGGAACCTATAGCATACTCCACCTATCTGAGAGGAACCTATAGCACACTCCACCTATCTGAGAGAAACCTATAGCACACTCCCCCTATCGCAGAGGAACCTATAGCACACTCCACCTATCTGAGAGGAACATATAGCACACTCCACCTATCACAGAGGAACCTATAGCATACTCCACCTATCTGAGAGGAACATATAGCACACTCCACCTATCACAGAGGAACCTATAGCATACTCCACCTATCTGAGAGGAACCTATAGCACACTCCACCTATCTGAGAGAAACCTATAGGACACTTCACCTATCACAGAGGAACCTGTAGCACACTCCACTTATCTGAGAAGAACCTATAGCACACTCCACCTATCGCAGGGGAACCTATAGCACACTCCACTTATCACAGAGGAACCTATAGCACACTCCACCTATCTGAGAGGAACCTATAGCACACTCCACCTATCTGAGAGAAACCTATAGCACACTCCCCCTATCGCAGAGGAACCTATAGCACACTCCACCTATCACAGAGGAACCTATAGCACACTCCACCTATCTGAGAGGAACCTATAGCACACTCCAGCTATCTGAGAGAAACCTATAGCACACTCCCCCTATCGCAGAGGAACATATAGCACACTCCACCTATCGCAGAGGAACCTATAGCACACTCCACCTATCACAGAGGAACCTATAGCATACTCCACCTATCTGAGAGGAACATATAGCACACTCCGCCTATCACAGAGGAACCTATAGCATACTCCACCTATCTGAGAGGAACCTATAGCACACTCCACCTATCTGAGAGAAACCTATAGGACACTTCACCTATCACAGAGGAACCTGTAGCACACTCCACTTATCTGAGAAGAACCTATAGCACACTCCACCTATCGCAGGGGAACCTATAGCACACTCCACTTATCACAGAGGAACCTATAGCATACTCCACCTATCTGAGAGGAACCTATAGCACACTCCACCTATCTGAGAGGAACCTATAGCACACTCCACCTATCTGAGAGAAACCTATAGCACACTCCCCCTATCGCAGAGGAACCTATAGCACACTCCACCTATCACAGAGGAACCTATAGCATACTCCACCTATCTGAGAGGAACCTATAGCACACTCCAGCTATCTGAGAGAAACCTATAGCACACTCCCCCTATCGCAGAGGAACATATAGCACACTCCACCTATCTGAGAGGAACCTATAGCACACTCCACCTATCACAGAGGAACCTATAGCATACTCCACCTATCTGAGAGGAACCTATAGCACACTCCACCTATCTGAGAGAAACCTATAGCACACTCCACCTATCACAGAGGAACCTGTAGCACACTCCACTTATCTGAGAAGAACCTATAGCACACTCCACCTATCACAGAGGAACCTGTAGCAGACTCCAGCTATCTGAGAGGAACCTATAGCACACTCCACCTATCTGAGAAGAACCTATAGCACACTCCACCTATCGCAGGGGAACCTATAGCACACTCCACTTATCTCAGAGGAACCTATAGCACACTCCGCCTATCTGAGAGGAACATATAGCACACTCCCCCTATCGCAGAGGAACCTATAGCACACTCCACTTATCTGAGAAGAACCTATAGCACACTCCACCTATCGCAGGGGAACCTATAGCACACTCCACTTATCACAGAGGAACCTATAGCATACTCCACCTATCTGAGAGGAACCTATAGCACACTCCACCTATCTGAGAGGAACCTATAGCACACTCCACCTATCTGAGAGAAACCTATAGCACACTCCCCCTATCGCAGAGGAACCTATAGCACACTCCACCTATCACAGAGGAACCTATAGCATACTCCACCTATCTGAGAGGAACCTATAGCACACTCCAGCTATCTGAGAGAAACCTATAGCACACTCCCCCTATCGCAGAGGAACATATAGCACACTCCACCTATCTGAGAGGAACCTATAGCACACTCCACCTATCACAGAGGAACCTATAGCATACTCCACCTATCTGAGAGGAACCTATAGCACACTCCACCTATCTGAGAGAAACCTATAGCACACTCCACCTATCACAGAGGAACCTGTAGCACACTCCACTTATCTGAGAAGAACCTATAGCACACTCCACCTATCACAGAGGAACCTGTAGCAGACTCCAGCTATCTGAGAGGAACCTATAGCACACTCCACCTATCTGAGAAGAACCTATAGCACACTCCACCTATCGCAGGGGAACCTATAGCACACTCCACTTATCTCAGAGGAACCTATAGCACACTCCGCCTATCTGAGAGGAACATATAGCACACTCCCCCTATCGCAGAGGAACCTATAGCACACTCCACTTATCTGAGAAGAACCTATAGCACACTCCACCTATCGCAGGGGAACCTATAGCACACTCCACTTATCTCAGAGGAACCTATAGCACACTCCGCCTATCTGAGAGGAACCTATAGCACACTCCCCCTATCGCAGAGGAACCTATAGCACACTCCACCTATCACAGAGGAACCTATAGCACACTCCACTTATCTCAGAGGAACCTATAGCACATTCCACCTATCTGAGAGGAACCTATAGCACACTCCACCTATCTGAGAGGAACCTATAGCACACTCCACTTATCTCATAGGAACCTATAGCACACTCCCCCTATCGCAGAGGAACCTATAGCACACTCCACTTATCTCAGAGGAACCTATAGTATAATTCACCTATCTGAGAAGAACCTATAGCACATTCCACTTATCTGAGAAGAACCTATAACATACTCCACCTATCAGAGAGGAACCTATAGCACATTCCACTTATCTGAGAAGAACCTATAACATACTCCACCTATCAGAGAGAAACCTATAGCACACTCTACTTATCTCATAGGAACCTATAGTATACTCCAGCTATCTGAGAAGAACCTATAGCACACTCCACCTATTTTGGCAACCAAGATTGTGGTAGATTGTTCATACTTTTAAGTACTTCATAGTCTTCCCATAACTCCCATTGCCCTTTACAAGCCAGTCAAAAAGTTTCCATAACTTCCCGATATTGTATCCATAAATGCACTACTTGCAACATTGACCCATCCATATATCTAGATCCTATAGGTTCCATCTGTAATCCTTCTGTCCCATACTTCTTGCTTACCAATTTTAGGTTAGTAAAGCAATATGGCGGCACCGTTTTTGTTCACTACCAACTGTAGTGACTGCCCCCTAGTGGTGACTTGAAGCATCCAGAATCTTAGCATTTTCCAACTCCCCTACACAGATATTTTGGACCTATTTTGGAATATTTTATCTGATGCTTTGACCCCTCCTGAGTTTGGCTCCTCGGCCCCCTGGTATACTCCCCTGCCCTTCCGAGTGGTCTATGTCTATCGTCCAGGTCCATTGCACCGGAGAAGTTTAGCATTCCGCTGGCACTTTGCACGTTGGCGTGAAATAAATGGATTCATTTGCAGGCACAGCTGTTAAAAGTTCAGAGTTTTCTGCATCGACCACGAAGATGAAACAGTCGTCCAACCACAGACAACATTAAGCCTGTCATCCCATAAGAGATAGAAAACATTTTATGAATTGTTTAGGTCAATGCCGAGGAAAAGCCGCCATTAATAAAAGCCGGGGGAATTATAGCTTGCATGTAGCCGGGAATGAATCCCTAACGGTGCACGTCGCATTGATGTCTGTGTAACAAATCCCCGGCAGCCGCCCTCTCCATCACTCTAATGAGCAATAACATTCAATCCCTAATTGATGAAAACATTTTTAATCAAAAGTATGAGGCATGTCGTGCCCTTGAGTCAGGGAAGACGCGTTTCATCTTTACATCGTGTTTACGTGGCTGCTGATAGCCCAAAATTGTCGCCTCGACTGGATTACGCAAAATGCGCAATGCAGTAGAGCCGGGGCTAAGCGTGGAATATAAAGTATATAAAGGGGCCATGTCATGGTACCGACCCTTCTACTAGAGGCCATCAGCGAGATATAATACCCTACCAGCAGAGGGTGCACCTCATTTATGACCTCCTGATAATGGAAGTGCACCCTCCATTGGGTTGGGCGCCTGGAGGGATATCTAAGGCATCTCGTACATATCGGGGTACATTTTCTGCATCATATAAACCAGTTTTGTGGCAAAATCATAATCCATTTGGCTGGGCCAAAAATCTGTTCTACAAGAGATAATAGATCTGCCCCAATTCTTCCATCCTTGGTGGTCTAGGGCAGTTTAGGGTGAATGTTAGATTGCTTGGTGTCCATTGGAGTACCCAACTCTTAAGAGTCCAGCCACGGAAGAGTGGTCACATGAGAACTCTTTGTAGCCTCGGAATCTCGGAATCTGAATCTCCTATTTCTAAGAAGCCATGGGGTGGGCTTGCATCTATGTGCCCCCTTAAATTATACTGTCTGGGCTTTTCAGGACGTGTCACTGTTAGGGTTGAGCCGATCTTGAGATTTCAGGATCGATTTTAAAATCCGATTTCCGATCATTTTCCAGCCGATCCCGATCGTGATCGTGAAATTTGCTCGATCGCCGATCGGAATCCGATCTTTCCCGATTCCAATCGCTCAACCCTAGTCAATGCTTCTCTATGGGAAAAGTCACTTTTAGGGTTCATCCAATCTTGAGATAATCAGCGATCTCAATCCCGCTGGAAAAGATCGGAATTTCGATTGCGATCGTGAAATTCACTTGAATCCGATCTTTTCTGATCCCGATCGCTCAACCCTAGTCACTCCACCCACAAATCCTTAACCCAAAAGGACCCTTGTAAGTCATAGCAGTTCCCCTTTAAGGATCTTCTTCTTAGGGTCATTTGTCTCTTCTCCTCTGTACCGTTACACAACTACCATTCATTCATTCTCTTCTAGTTTTCTGACTCATTCACTTTCTGCATAATAACCTCTAAAAGAACAAAAAAAAAAAAAGCCAAAAAACCCTCTTTTTTAATTAGGTTTTATTTGTAGAGTGGTGAAATCTTTTATATGTATTGGGCTTAAATGGAAAATTCGAGGCAATGTTATAAATGGCGGAGACAGGAGATAATTCTGCACTTCTCTATAATCTTTATTTGTCTCGCTCGTCGCTTTAATTCAATGTTCTCAGCACCTTCTGCATAATCTTCATTGTTCTCCTCCTGTTTTACATACCATTAATCCTGACATTTCCCTTTGGCTTCCTTCCTACCTTAGAAACTATTCTTAGGGTGCAGTAGATCTATTTTTTTTTTATAGTAGTGAGCAAAAGGGTCAAATGCCCGGGGGCCAAATGTATAGAAACAAGGAAAAGCACTTCCTTCCGTTATATCTTCCATCTCTTCCTTTCACATCTTAGCCCATATTATCTTCTATTACATCTTCTCCGTGTCCCTGGAGCTCAGCCATGCCTCCTCTTCCTCTTCCTCACTGCCCAGTGTCTGGCTGTAAGATAACTGGCTGCAGCAGGAGCCTCCCCCCTTTCCTTGTCTGTAATAAGCAGGAGAACATCTTGCAACAAGGATTCCAACAAGACTACTTGTGTTAGGATCATACAGAATGTGCCAGTATAGACAGCGAGGGCAGCTATATGTCATGGAATGGGCATGGTGTAGGAGAAACCTGGAATAGCAGGGCAAGAGACACTGGAGTAAAGGGAAGAAGTACAAGAGATTGCCCAAATACCGGCTGGGGTTAGGACAAGCAGAGTTTGTGCATGGTCAGAGTACAGGAAGGAGGTCAGGGTAGGCAGTAAGGGTTCAATAGTCAGGAACAAGGCCAAGGTCAGAGATAAATGCCTGGTTCAGTAACCCCTTAGAGTAGCAGGCTAAATACTACAGATAGAACCTTTTTCAGGTGCCTTCTGGCCTATAAGAGCATCTTACATACATAATGGTAGGCAGGGATTGGATGGGGACAGTTTAGCGTGTGTGCTGAACCTTAAAGTAGAATTCATAGTTCATATGCTACATATATCTACAGATGGCCAGAGGATGCACATACAAGGAAATGGGGAGGAGGATGCCAGGAGCGGGGATGAATAGCATTAACCTGGTGGCCATATCCGGGTGCTAACCACCAGCCTTACAGTGGGGAATTGAACTTAGGCTATGTTCACATAAGGGATTCTTCAGGAGGCAAATCTGATGTGGAATCTTAGGTTTTGGGCTCCAAGTTCAGTTACATATGGCCATGTATGTGGAATAATTCATTTGCTGTCAATTATTGATACGATTTGGAAAACCTTGGCACCATAAATACTGCAGCATAGATTATCATTGACATCAATGGGATGTGGCTATAGATTGTATCTCACACGGTCCACATAAAATTGCAGAATGTGACTAAAACCCCCAAGGGTCATGGGAAGGATTTGGAGGGGGAAACAAACTTCAAGTTTCCCTATCTGAACCCTCAGCAATCACAAGTAATATATGGGAAAACCTCTGTAGCTCCCCCACAGGAGAAATGAAGTATTACACATTGTCCTATGAACAGGACACTCCGATCCAATCTCTATCCATTATCCAAGAGATCCTAAAAAGAAGAACCCCCTTTATTAACTCAGAACTTACTCCGGGGAGAGGTCCTCACTAATATTCTTGACGTCCTTTAAAATTCACGATTCACAGGTAGGGTGTATGAAACTGGACACCCCATTTATGATGACGTACCCCCTTATGTAGGGAGGGGGACAAACTCTCTACGGAAAGTCCCTTATCCTGTGCACTCACCCCAAGTTGTTGCAAAATTGCAACTCTGATATTGCCCTGACCACTTGGATGATGAGAGTTGTAGTTGTTGCACAGCCTGAGGGTCTCCGGTAGGAGACCAGGGCCCTTCAGTTACTTAGGATAAGTTTCTGTAATGCTAAGGAATAAGTTGCTGAACATCATTGTATATATTACTAAAAAAATAAAAACCTAAAAAAAAAAAATTAGCGTTAGATTGTAAGTCACCTTCCTCCCGCCTTTGAATTGAAGCTTCACAATGATAAATGAGTCTCCTTTTGTAGCTCCCGGACACTTCCAAAAAAATCAGGGGAAGTGGAGCCGTCTTGTCAATGACTTTGATCTCCTCCTGGAGGTTTTTCCTAGTCGGTAGCGCGCGAGCATCGGACTGTAAAGCAGCAGGTGCTCGGAGCCTTCTACATATCAAAGATGAAATCCGGATTCCCCCTGTGATAGCTGCGGGCCCCGGGTGGAAGGAGAACAGGTTCAAGGCTTTTACTCACTTTGCAATCTTAATAAAGTCTGCCACGGACTGTGTCTGATTACTGAGATAGCGAGAAGATCAGGAAACCTTCAAGAAAGGTCGAACTGGCTGCAAAATGTCCGGACTGCTCGCTATAAGCGGAGACGCCGCATGAGACTGGACACATGATGGGGGCAACCAACAAGAACAGGGTCACCCACAAGTCCAAGCCAGAAGTGCTGTTATTATACTCGGGGGTCTCTACTAGAGATGAGACAACCAAGACAGAGTGAAACCAAATCTTCAAAAAGTTCAGGCTCAACCCAGTCCCCAAACTTTAGGGACCACAAATCATCGTTATATCCAGGGGTAGAGTATAAGAAATGGAGACCACAGGAGGCAACATGATAAACTCACCGTGCCTCATCTCTCATGGGCGTCCTCCCCGTCCTCCAGTGTCCTCTCTGGCCTCTTGACTCTCATTGGCATGCCCCACATGGCCCGGAGGGGAGGTGCAGATAAAATATAAAGCAGAGATCCTCACCTTCCTTCCCTAATCTCTCATGGCTGTCCAATCTTCTTTGTTTCCATCTTGTTTCACCCCTGGTTTCTTGTGGCCTCCTCCACTGTCTTCATTGTCATTGGGTCTAGGTGTCGTGGGGCTTGTTAACATAATGATGATTGGGTCAAAGTGCTTGGATATTGGTGTGCCCTACATGACTGGGTGATTGGGTGATTTCGGGGCATGTGAGATGGGAGAAGATGCTGGAAGAGGCTGCAGAGTCCTTGGATGAAGTTCCAGCCGAAGGCAATTTTTTATTTTGAAAATTTGTAACAATTGGTTTGTTATGAACTGAGTTGATCATACCTAGATGTATCAAAATTAATACAGACTGGTCACATGGACACAGGTGGGGGTGCGTAATACTAACAGGCACAGGAAGTCACATAGACACGGGGGTGGGGCCTTACTAACAGGCACAGGAAGTCACATGGGCACGGGGGTGGGGCCTTACAAACAGGCACAGGAAGTCATATGGACACGGGGGTGGGACCTTACTAACAGGCACAGGAAGTCACATAGACACGGGGTGGGGCCTTACTAACAGGCACAGGAAGTCACATAGACACGTGGGTGGGGCCTTACTAACAGGCCAGGAAGTAACACACACACAGGGGTGGGGCCTTACTAACAGGCACAGGAAGTCATATAGACACGGGGTGGGACCTTACTAACAGGCACAGGAAGTCACATAGACACGGGGGTGGGGCCTTACTAACAGGCACAGGAAGTCATATAGACACGGGGTGGGACCTTACTAACAGGCACAGGAAGTCACATAGACACGTGGGTGGGGCCTTACTAACAGGCACAGGAAGTCACATAGACACGGGGTGGGGCCTTACTAACAGGCACAGGAAGTCACATAGACACGTGGGTGGGGCCTTACTAACAGGCCAGGAAGTAACACACACACAGGGGTGGGGCCTTACTAACAGGCATAGGAAATCACATGGACACGGAGGTGGGGCCTTACTAACAGGCACAGGAAATAATGTGGACATGGTGGGTGGGTCCTGAGCCTCCATAGTCTTATATCATCTATAAGAAACAGGAGGAATCAGGGGAAGAGTCAGTGACAAGACAATGCACAAAGTTATGAAGAACTGCACTTGTAACCCAGTACATTGAGACATTGTTGCCCTGTTGCAGGACACTGGAGTTCCCCTTTAAGGGCCTCCATGTGTTTCCGGATACTTCTGCTCTTGAGCTGGATTGTCCACAGTCGGTGCCTTAAAATCTCTGCAGAATGAAGCAAATTGACGCTTTGGATTGTCCTCGCAGGAAACAAAACGATGGATTGCTGAATGTTAAGAACATTTTAGTCGTTTGACATTTCAGATGTAATTTTCTGTGTACATGAAGGATAAAAATAGCGAGCGGCTCCCGTGGGCGGACTAGCGGTAATGAATGGCATTTAACCCATTATGTTAAGGGGCCAAACGCATCATAATCTCCGCAATGATTCCGGCAATCTTCTAGTCAGGGGTCACTGATAATGGACAGACTCAATGGAACAGGCGCAACCTGGCTAAATTTAGCTTTTATTTGTAACTGACCCGAAAGGATATGTGTGGTCATCTCCAGTTGCCATATTGAGTCCAGCTATTTGTTCATGTATCTGATTGCAAAGTTCGGGTAGTAGTTTGTTTCAAAGGTAAGCAGCAGGACTTTGAAAGCAGCTTTGGGTGTGACTAGAGTAAGATATATATAAAACTAGCTGTTACCTGCGACTTCGTCAGCGGTGATTCGAGAATTGGGTGGATACAGATTTGTTAAATGTTTGCGTACTTGAAAAAGTGGAGTGGATAGCAAATTCTCCAGGTTATATTGAGTATAGCTGGTACCCGCGACTTCGTCTGCGGTGATTGTAGCAGTGGGTATATACAGGTGCGGGTAAGGTTTTCGTACTGTGTATAAGGTATGGGATATGAAATGTAAGTTTGTATCTTGTTGTTTCTGTAATTCAGAGAATCCGTGAGACTTTTGTGTTGCAGTTACTTTGTATTAGAGCTGCTATATATACGGTGTTGTGAGAAACTTTACATAGTGACTTTGGGACAGAGGGATTTGAAGTTAACCCTTTCCCGCCGATGGCATTTTTTGATTTTCGTTTTTGACTCCCCTCCCTCTAAACCCCATAACTTTTTTATTTCTCCGCTCCCAGAGCCATATGAGGTCTTAATTTTTCCGGGACAAATTTTTCTTCATGATGCCGCCATTATTTTGGCACTTTTGACCATTTTTCCTGCTACGGCGTTTACCGAACAGGAAAAATATTTGTATAGCTTTGTAGAGCGGGCGATTTCAGACATGGGGATACCTAACATGTATGTGTTTCACAGTTTTTAACTACTTTTATATGTGTTCTAGGGAAAGGGGGGGGATTTGAATTATTAATCCTATATATATATATATATATATATATATATATATATATATATATATATAACTTTTTTTTAAACTTTTTTTTTGCATTTATTAGACCTCCTAGGGGTATTGACATGGGTGGGCGGTGTCGCGGATTGTCAGAGCGGTGGGGGTCGGCAAACATGGCTGCTCCGGAGCGTTAAAGAGGTAGCCTCCTGGAGTATCGTTAAGGGGAGGGGCAAAGTGGTAAAGTATATGTATATGTGATTGTGTGGGGTTAGGGGCGAGGCTGTAGAGGGTAATATGAATTTTGTGGCTTGCTATGGTCCAAAGTGTGTGAGATTGCAGAGATGGTGGTGTGAATTTGGGTTTTGTGGGGGTCCTGGCACAAACGTATGTGCGCTATTGTGACGAAAAGTAGTCTATTGCGCAATCGGGTGTAGTGACTATGTTTGTGGAAAATTTCAGCCAAATCGGTCGAGCGGGTTTTGCGTGATTGAGGAACAAACATCCGAACATCCAAACTCACAAACCCACAAACTTTCACATTTATAATATTAATAGGATATCAAAAGCATGGGAAAAAAATATAACTAGTCCTTATGAAAATGTATTGTTCACGCTCATATAAAAATGCCCAGTGTTGTGTGAACCCCCAAAGAGTTAATGTGCGACAGCAACACATCAGCTTCTCGGTAGCGCCACCCCTGGGGAAATGAGGTATTACACATTAAATGAATGGTCTGTTCATACAGTGAACCGATTTGCAAGATTTTAATATTCTGATTTTTTTTCCTACGCCCCCTTGTTCACTCCTATTTCAATATTTTTTTGGAACATATGACTACCCCTTTAAGGGATATCACATCTTATCTAAATAAAAATAGGTACAATATCTTAAAGATGATTCCTGCAGGGGACACTCATGCTCAGCTTGAGTATTATAAGGTGAGAATACAAGATAGACACTATTAATAAGAATAGGCTACATTGACGGCTGCTTGCTGATGGTTTCCAGGAGGTAAAAACCCATTTCTTTGCTGTAATCACTGCTGAAGCTGCTGCTAGGGTTAGGGTCACACTGTTATGTCACTAGTTCATTGGCTTGGGTCATTCCGCCAGTCTCCCGGTTTACATTACCCATAATCCCCTGCAGGGCTCAGTCCCATCGCTCCATGTAAGGCTCAGCCTCACTGTTGCCATTGTTAATGTTTTTATCTCTTTGCAAATTTCCTCTGTAAGTGACAACAGAAGGGTCTGTGATTGATTGCGCTGATTACGATGTTATTAACCGCGGCGTCACGTCCAAGGTCACCGGAAAGCTGAGTTAAATATAAACAAGGGGTGTTTTTTTAGAGATGAATTGATAACACGTAATTCACTCGTTTCATCAGCTCATCGTCAAAGTCGGAGAAGATCTCAACAAGCACGTCCGGGGCTCGGGCTCCTCGTCTCGACTTCAGTTGTTTCTCTGTTCACTCTCTGTGAATCCAGCACAGATGTAATCCTTGTCACAGCTGAGGGTCTGTTACAATATATCAGCGTAATGCAATGCTGCAATCGCTATTGACCCTGGTGGTTGTGTTGTGAATTGCAGCCCGTCAAGGATTTGGTTAGCAAGTTGCAAATTGTATAGAACTGGTTTCATGAGAAATTGGAATCCGTAACCAAATCCTAACGAATTGCAGCCACGTTATTGGTGCATTAAACCTCTATTATTTGCATCTATAGCTATACGTGATATATAGAGCGTAACAATGTCCCCTATAAGTTTGTGTCTCCTGTTAGCTTGCAAGCAGCTGCCTGACATTGAGCAGCTCTATAGTCTGTATCCTAGGACCCCACTTGTCCCCGCACCACCGGTGATCCTTCCACCACCCCCACTTATTGCACACATAGTAGATCTTAGGCTGGCGATTCAACTTTAATTCAGCTCAAATTATGTGTTAAATGTAAAATAACATTATTTTTTATTTTTCTCCGAGGCCCTGAGCTAAAATAATTTTGCAAAATTAATTCCTTCCCTGACAGAGAGCTCTGAAAATTCCTCATCTAAATCCCTGCGGCAATTAAACGCGGAGCACACTTTGGACCTTAGGTCTTGTGGTCCCGTCAGTGTAAAGCTCCTGCAATATTAATGTATCCGATACCATTAAAAGGCAGATTTTCCACAGCGCCGCCGGAATGAGCGCTCAAGAGTGTCACGACCCCTGGTGAAGAAACGTAACAAATTTTTTACTTAATCGGCGAGAAAATGAAAAGGATGATAATAGAGTATTTTAAGTCGAATATGAGAAGAATGAATAAGATAAGGGCAGAAAAGTGAAAGAGGAGAGAAGAGAAGAAACTTGTGAAGGGGTTTCATGAAATATGTCACTTCTGCTGCGGTGCTGCTAGCTCTCAGGATACAGCCCTCACATCTACTGCGGAGCTCTCTGCTTGTCCGGGGTCTGTGCAGGGCGTGATCTGCTGTGCTATACTCCGTGGTGCTCTGCTGTGCGGGGCGTCATCTGCTGTGCTATACTCCATGGTGCTCTGCTATGCTGCATTTTTGCTAGCTCTCAGGATACAGACCTATCATCTGCTGCTGTCTCTGCTTGTCCAGGGTCTGTGTGGGGCATGATCTGCTGTGCTATACTCTGTGCTGCTGTGCTGTGCTGTGCTGTGCACTGCTGTGCAGGGTGTGATCTGCTGTGCTATACTCCATGGTGCTCTGCTATACTGCATTCCTGCTAGCTCTCAGGATACAGCGATCACATCTGCTGCTGCACTGTCTGCTTGTCCAGGGTCTGTGCGGAGCGTGCTCTGCTCCGCTATGCTGTGCTGTGCTGTGATCTGCTGTGCGGGGTGTGATCTGCTATGCTGTGGTGCTCTTAGCTCTCACTTCTGCTGCCGCTCTCTCTGCTTGTCCAGGGTCTGTGCAGGGTGTGATCTGCTGTACTACACTCCGTGTTGCTCTGCTATGCTGCGGTCCTACTAGCTCTCAGGATACAGGGCTCACATCTGCTGCTCCACTCTCTCTGCTTGTTCACAGTCTAGAATGGGATTGAATTTGACTTCATCTGCCAAAATGCAATGCAGCAATATGAGTATTTCCGAAATGTACAGTATATGCTTACAGTTTTTCTGTCAGTAGTAGTCACCCAGCCCTTGCACAGGACAGCTGATCTGGCAGCTAGTGCAGAGGACAGGGATTGCAGGCAGTCTGCTCCTATTCCAGCAATAGGCCTGGTGCTGCAGTTCCCCAGAACCACCGCTATACAGTGCACAGGTGACAACTCTGCTATTATTACTGTCCACTGTAGTAACTTCTGGCTGCAGGCGGCTCCTTGAATATCTGTGCAGGGTCTGAGTGTCAGACACCCATGGATCATATTGATGACTTTTTCAGCTTACTAGGTTTTTTTTTTATTTATTTGCAGTAATACTGAGATCTATATAAAGTATACCGCTGTCCATTCATTCATATGAGTTAGTGTGAATGCGGGGAGTCCAGGAGTCCGGTCAGTCCTCTTGCGAAATTGAACCCACCATTACAAAAGAGCAATGTGCAATGTGCCGCCTGTCTACTGAATACGTATCCTGGGAATAGGTTATCAGTATGAAAAAATCTATTTGATGCTGCAAATCCCTCTAGAAAACCACAAACCTCAGTGATGAGCGAGGCTGGTGAATAATCGCCCATTCCCAGGTCTGATTTAGTACAACATAGTGGATGAGTAAACTGTGGCATGGAAAAATAAAACCTTTTTTCCTGTGAGTTGGTGTCACCCTCCGCAAGGATCCCCCCTAAGGACTGTCCCTGCAGTGTATACTGATAGATACAGCCATGGCTATAGGGGCTGCTATTCCTGCAGGCATGGTAGTTACTCCAAGAATAGGGTAGGAAGCAAAATGTACAATAATACTGCCATACAATGCCTGATTTATAGCTCCGTTCAATATTTTACTAAAGCTGCCATATAGAAGACATATACTGTCTGCACAATATAATGCTGATATACTGTCTACACAATATAGTGCTGATATACTGTCTGCACAATATAGTGCTTATATACTGCCTACACAATATAGCGCTGATATACTATCTACACAATATAGTGCTGATATACTGTCTGCACAATATAGCGCTGATATACTGTCTGCACAATATAGTGCTCATATACTGCCTACACAATATAGCGCTGATATACTATCTACACAATATAGTGCTGATATACTGCCTACACAATATAGCGCTGATATACTATCTACACAATATAGTGCTGATATACCGTCTGCACAATATAGTGCTTATATACTGCCTACACAATATAGCGCTGATATACTATCTACACAATATAGTGCTCATATACTGCCTACACAATATAGCGCTGATATACTGTCTACGCAATATAGTGCTGATATACTGCCTACACAATATAGCGCTGATATACTATCTACACAATATAGTGCTGATATACTGCCTACACAATATAGCGCTGATATACTATCTACACAATATAGTGCTGATATACTGTCTACGCAATATAGTGCTTATATACTGCCTACACAATATAGTGCTGATATACTGTCTACACAATATAGTGCTGATATACTGTCTGCACAATATAGTGCTGATATACTGTCTACACAATATAGTGCTGATATACTGTCTGCACAATATAGTGCTCATATACTGCCTACACAATATAGCGCTGATATACTATCTACACAATATAGTGCTGATATACTGCCTACACAATATAGCGCTGATATACTATCTACACAATATAGTGCTGATATACTGTCTACACAATATAGTGCTCATATACTGTCTACGCAATATAGTGCTGATATACTGCCTACACAATATAGTGCTGATATACTGTCTACACAATATAGCGCTGATATACTATCTACACAATATAGTGCTGATATACTGTCTACACAATATAGTGCTCATATACTGCCTACACAATATAGTGCTGATATACTGTCTACACAATATAGTGCTGATATACTGCCTACACAATATAGTGCTGATATACTGCCTACACAATATAGCGCTGATATACTATCTACACAATATAGTGCTGATATACTGTCTGCACAATATAGTGCTGATATACTGTCTACACAATATAATGCTGATATACTGTCTGCACAATATAGTGCTGATATACTACCTACACAATATAGTGCTCATATACTGCCTACACAATATAGTGCTGATATACTGCCTACACAATATAGTGCTGATATACTGTCTGCACAATATAGTGCTGATATACTGTCTACGCAATATAGTGCTGATATACTGCCTGCACCATATAGTGCTGATATACTGCCTACACAATATAGTGCTGATATACTGTCTACGCAATATAGTGCTGATATACTGCCTACACAATATAGCGCTGATATACTATCTACACAATATAGTGCTGATATACTGCCTACACAATATAGTGCTGATATACTACCTACACAATATAGTGCTGATATACTGCCTACACAATATAGTGCTTATATACTGTCTACACAATATAGTGCTGATATACTGTCTACACAATATAGCGCTGATATACTGCCTACACAATATAGTGCTGATATACTGTCTACACAATATAGTGCTCATATACTGCCTACACAATATAGTGCTGATATACTACCTACACAATATAGTGCTGATATACTGCCTACACAATATAATGCTGATATACTACCTACACAATATAGCGCTGATATACTATCTACACAATATAGTGCTGATATACTGTCTACACAATATAGTGCTTATATACTGCCTACACAATATAGTGCTGATATACTTTCTACACAATATAGTGCTGATATACTGCCTACACAATATAGCGCTGATATACTATCTACACAATATAGTGCTGATATACTGCCTACACAATATAGTGCTGATATACTATCTACACAATATAGTGCTTATATACTGCCTACACAATATAGTGCTGATATACTGTCTACACAATATAGTGCTCATATACTGCCTACACAATATAGCGCTGATATACTATCTACACAATATAGTGCTGATATACTGCCTACACAATATAATGCTGATATACTACCTACACAATATAGCGCTGATATACTATCTACACAATATAGTGCTGATATACTGTCTACACAATATAGTGCTTATATACTGCCTACACAATATAGTGCTGATATACTTTCTACACAATATAGTGCTGATATACTGCCTACACAATATAGCGCTGATATACTATCTACACAATATAGTGCTGATATACTGCCTACACAATATAGTGCTGATATACTACCTACACAATATAGTGCTGATATACTGCCTACACAATATAGTGCTTATATACTGTCTACACAATATAGTGCTGATATACTGTCTACACAATATAGCGCTGATATACTGCCTACACAATATAGTGCTGATATACTGTCTACACAATATAGTGCTCATATACTGCCTACACAATATAGTGCTGATATACTACCTACACAATATAGTGCTGATATACTGCCTACACAATATAATGCTGATATACTACCTACACAATATAGCGCTGATATACTATCTACACAATATAGTGCTGATATACTGTCTACACAATATAGTGCTTATATACTGCCTACACAATATAGTGCTGATATACTACCTACACAATATAGTGCTGATATACTGTCTACACAATATAGTGCTTATATACTGCCTACACAATATAGTGCTGATATACTACCTACACAATATAGCGCTGATATACTATCTACACAATATAGTGCTGATATACTGTCTACACAATATAGTGCTTATATACTGCCTACACAATATAGTGCTGATATACTACCTACACAATATAGTGCTTATATACTGCCTACACAATATAGTGCTGATATACTTTCTACACAATATAGTGCTGATATACTGCCTACACAATATAGCGCTGATATACTATCTACACAATATAGTGCTGATATACTGCCTACACAATATAGTGCTGATATACTACCTACACAATATAGTGCTGATATACTGCCTACACAATATAGTGCTGATATACTGCCTACACAATATAGTGCTGATATACTATCTACACAATATAGTGCTGATATACTGCCTACACAATATAGTGCTGATATACTGTCTACACAATATAGTGCTCATATACTGCCTACACAATATAGCGCTGATATACTATCTACACAATATAGTGCTGATATACTGTCTACACAATATAGTGCTTATATACTGTCTACGCAATATAGCGCTGATATACTGCCTGCACCATATAGTGCTCATATACTGCCTGCACAATATAGCGCTGATATACTGTCTACGCAATGTAGTGCTGATATACTGTCTACGCAATATAGTGCTGATATACTGCCTGCACAATATAGCGCTGATATACTGTCTACGCAATATAGTGCTGATATACTGTACAATATCACCTTTCAGTGCCCTAGTTAAGCTGTCATTCACATCATACCGCTATACCAGGGATAGGGAACCTTCGGCTCTCCAGCTGCTGTGAAACTACAACTCCCAGCATGCTCCATTCTCTTCCATGGGAGTTCCAAGAACAGCAGAGCCAGTATGCATGCTGGGAGTTGTAGTTTTGCCACAGCTGGAGAGCCGTACGTTCCCTACCCCTGCGCTATACCATGCTTAAACAATACTCCCATACAGCATCTATGATACCGCCATATAGACCAGTCTGTAAGTGACCATCTCTATATTAATGGACTCACTACTCAATGTAAAGGAACTTCAGACTAACGCTGATGCTTCTCCGCTCTAAGGTTTCTTCTGCACGTTCCGTCCCAGGTAGACGTGAGCCCAGGACTCCGCTGCAAAAAACTCAAAATTTTTGGTCACTTTTTGGTAGGATCAGAAAGTCAGGATAAGCCTGTAATACAGGGAGGTGACCGTCCTGCTGGAAAACATTCAGCTGAAACTTGAAGAAAACTGCGGCTGAGACTTTATTTCCAGGGAAATCTTAGAGAATAACAGAATCCATTGCCACCACATGTGGTCACCTCACAATGACACCGCCCTGGGCAAAGAGACAATCCGCCTAAGCAGATGTAGCCTTGGTGTGAAGCCTCGTCATCTGCTTGTCAGTTATGATCCAAGGACAAGGTGGACGTCTCAGATGTAGATGCTGGAGGTCCCCGAGGAACGCGCTGTGGGCAGGAAGACTCCTACATGACTAAGATGAAGGGCAAAGCCCCCCGGTGTGAGACGACCTGACAGCTTATTATCTCCGAGAGGAGACTGCATGTAATGTTCATGTATCCCGGAGAAGAACTGTCACAATGTATTCTGCAAGAAAGCCCACCCAAACTTTACAGGAGGGTCCTGGACAGCCTCCTATTATCCATGTACAGACCCTGGAGCATGCAAGTAGCTTCTGCTGTAAGATAGATGGCATATCTATAGGGGGAGGGCAAGGTCACATAGGTGGTCCTATGGGGACCAAAGTGGTTCTATGCAATCTGGGGTACTGGAACAAGGATTTTGTCTGCACTTCTCATCTGACTTGAGATGATCACATTGGTTTTTGGGGTCCTAGAGGAGCAATTAAGTCACCAGGGCAAATCCTTCAATATTAAATTCTATGTATCAAATTAGGGAACCCTATGTATCATTAATCATTATAGGGAACCCTATGTAACATTATATCATTATAGGTAAGCCTATGTAACATTATATCATTATAGGGAACCCTATGTATCATTAATCATTATAGGGAACCCTATGTAACATTATATCATTATAGGGAACCCTATGTATCATTATATCATTATAGGGAACCCTATGTATCATTATATCATTATAGGGAACCCTATGTATCATTAATCATTATAGGGAACCCTATGTAACATTATATCATTATAGGGAACCCTATGTATCATTATATCATTATAGGGAACCCTATGTATCATTATATCATTATAGGGAACCCTATGTATCATTATATCATTATAGGGAACCCTATGTATCATTATATCATTATAGGGAACCCTATGTAACATTATATCATTATAGGGAACCCTATGTATCATTATATCATTATAGGGAACCCTATGTATCATTATATCATTATAGGGAACCCTATGTATCATTATATCATTATAGGGAACCCTATGTATCATTATATCATTATAGGGAACCCTATGTAACATTATATCATTATAGGGAACCCTATGTATCATTATATCATTATAGGGAACCCTATGTATCATTATATCATTATAGGTAAGCCTATGTATCATTATATCATTATAGGTAAGCCTATGTATCATTATATCATTATAGGTAAGCCTATGTATCATTATATCATTATAGGGAACCCTATGTATCATTATATCATTATAGGTAAGCCTATGTATCATTATATCATTATAGGGAACCCTATGTAACATTATATCATTATAGGGAACCCTATGTATCATTATATCATTATAGGTAAGCCTATGTATCATTATATCATTATAGGGAACCCTATGTAACATTATATCATTATAGGGAACCCTATGTAACATTATATCATTATAGGGAACCCTATGTATCATTATATCATTATAGGTAAGCCTATGTATCATTATATCATTATAGGTAAGCCTATGTAACATTATATCATTATAGGGAACCCTATGTATCATTATATCATTATAGGGAACCCTATGTATCATTATATCATTATAGGGAACCCTATGTATCATTATATCATTATAGGTAAGCCTATGTATCATTATATCATTATAGGGAACCCTATGTAACATTATATCATTATAGGGAACCCTATGTATCATTATATCATTATAGGGGACCCTGTGTATCATTATATCATTATAGGGGACCCTATGTAACATTATATCATTATAGGGAACCCTATGTATCATTATATCATTATAGGGAACCCTATGTATCATTATATCATTATAGGTAACTCTATGTATCATTATATCATTATAGGGAACCCTATGTATCATTATATCATTATAGGTAACTCTATGTATCATTATATCATTATAGGGAACCCTATGTAACATTATATCATTATAGGGAACCCTATGTAACATTATATCATTATAGGGAACTCTATGTATCATTATATCATTATAGGGAACCCTATGTAACATTATATCATTATAGGGAACCCTATGTAACATTATATCATTATAGGGAACTCTATGTATCATTATATCATTATAGGGAACCCTATGTATCATTATATCATTATAGGGAACCCTATGTATCATTATATCATTATAGGGAACCCTATGTATCGTTATATCATTATAGGTAACTCTATGTATCATTATATCATTATAGGGAACCCTATGTATCATTATATCATTATAGGGAACCCTATGTATCATTATATCATTATAGGTAAGCCTACGTAGTCTTAACTCTACTGGTGTTTTTTTTCTGTGGCACAAGATCTTTGGACCCAACTACTAGGGTCAGGTGTGACTGGTCTTTTTTTTTTTGTATTTTCTAAGGTTAGACCCCAAATTGACCATATTGTGGCTTCCTCCAAAATCTGCTGGGAATGAGGAGAGGATTTGAAAAAGAACAAAGAAAGCTAAACAATTTTTTTCCCTTTGTGTTGGTATTGCCCTCTGCAGGGTGATGCCTTAGGTACTGTCCCTCCAGCAACCACTGGTAAATGCAGTCCTGGCCAAGTGGGTACCTATAGGGCAGTGATGGTGAACCTATGGCACGGGTGTCAGAGGTGGCACTCAGAGCCCTCTCTATGGGCATCCATCTGTGGAACAGATTATACTGTGTGGGCGTGACTGTGGAGCAGATTGGACTGTGTGTGGGGCCTTCACTATTTATATCACACAGTATATGTTTTATAGCAGATATGTGTTGGCACTTTGTGATAAATTAGTGAGTTTTGGGTTGCAATATGGGCACTCGATCTCCGAAAGGTTCAGCATCATTGCTATAGGGGGTGAAGAGATCACTACCGATCCCAGAGCTTCAAGGGGCCCAAAGGCTTCTCTACAACATAACAAGACCCCAGTATTAGAGATGGCACAAGGGAAGTGGGGACCTGGTTACACATCTTTACACTGGGGCTCAAGGACATCACGTTATGGTTCTGGCCCTGGCAATAGGGTTGGTAGTATAGGGGTCAGGTTTTAATTTGGGGATCTACCACGGCCCATTATGGACCGGGATACTTTTTGCCCTACCCTTCAGTGTGTATCCATATATTACATTGCAAATTTCCTTGGACATGACTGTAGGTCGATTTATCACAGATTTCAGCTGCCAATACACATTGCAACCACTGCTGACACATTGTAACATCATACGTTGCGCCATATAACAGCCCTGCAGCTCCCGATACGTTGTCATTCTCACCACTTTTTATTAATAGACGAGTTTTTGGTAACGACGGGAATAAAAATATTTCATATCTCTTTTAGATTCCAGCCTAAAGCTTTATAGAGCCGATCTCGCGCTCACAGACACCGCCGGGGCGCACGTAGGCGGCCGCACTAAATATTGACGTTACAATGTAGTCCAGTAAAGAGTTAATGAGGCGTGGTATTGATACAGGGAGCTGCGCACAGACATCAGGACAGGAATCAGGAATCTGATTTTTTTTTTCTTGATTTTTTTTGTTTGTTTCATCCGTCCCAATATTTTTGGTTTAACCCTTTAAGGATGCTGGAAGTTTCGGCTTTAGGGCTCAGCAACTTTTTTTCATATTTTATATTTATATTATCTTTATAGTTTTTTGTCAAGGGTTCTTTTTTTTTGCGGGGCAATGTGCAGTTTTTATTGGCACCGTCTTCTGGTACTTATAACTTTTTGATCATTTTTTTTTATTGCTTTTTGGGTGAGGGGACCGAAATACATTACTTTGTGAATTATTAGAATTTATTATTTACGTTATTCACCATATGGGATAGGTAACTGTATTTTTTGGATAGTCTTTATACCTTTCATTGTCTTGTCCACGCCGCCGTTCGCTTGAAATTCTGATTTTTCTAAGTATGTAAATGAGTTCTCTCGCAGCACTGGGGGCGGTCCTCAGTGCTCAAACAGCACTAGGGGCGTCCCCATTGCTGCCAGAGAACTCTCTCCAGCGCCGCCTCCATCTTCTTCAAGAACGGGCTCTTCACTGCGTCTTCTTCTGGCGGTGTCTTCTAACTTCTAGGCCTCAGGCCCAGGGCAGGCTGACTGCACATGCTCACAGCCACAAGAAAAATGGCCGCTTACACAGTATTGGAAGCGGCCATTCTCTCATGGCCGGCAAGCATGCGCAGTCGGCTCTGCCCAAGGCCTAAAAGTTTCAAAGCCTGCGCTAGAAGAAGACACAGGAAGAGAACGTTCCTGAAGAAGATGGAGGTGGAGCTGGAGAGTTCTCTTGCAGCATTGGGGCCGCCCCCAGTGCTGCGAGAGAACTTATTTACATACCGAGAAAAATCGGAATTTCAAATGAATGGTGGCGTGGAGTAGATAAGGAAAGGTAGGAGAAGAATAACCTTTCTGAAGGCTATTCCGACGTGTTAGTTAGAAAAAAATGTCTTTGAAAGATAGGATCCCTTTAAGAGGCCATTATAATATGTGTGTATATCTAAGGGGATTATCTTTTATGGGGGGTGTATACTGGCATACTAACTAAGGGGACATATTGGGGTGTATACTGAATAAGGGGTTATATACATTGTATCCAGTAATGGGGTGGATACAGAATAAGGGGTCATATACATTGTATCCAGTATTGGGGTGGATACTGAATAAGGGATTATATACATTGTATCCAGTATCGGGGTGGATACTGAATAAGGGAATATATACATTGTATCCAGTATTGGGGTGGATACTGAATAAGGGGTCATATACATTGTATCCAATATTGGGGTGGATACTGAATAAGGGAATATATACATTGTATCCAGTATTGGGGTGGATACTGAATAAGGGGTTATATACATTGTATCCAGTATTGGGGTGGATACTGAATAAGGAGTCATATACATTGTATCCAGTATTGGGGTGGACACTGAATAAGGGGTCATATACATTGTATCCAGTATTGGGGTGGATACTGAATAAGGGGTCATATACATTGTATCCAGTATTGGGGTGGATACTGAATAAGGGGTCATATACATTGTATCCAGTATTGGGGTGGATACTGAATAAGGGGTCATATACATTGTATCCAATATTGGGGTGGATACTGAATAAGGGAATATATACATTGTATCCAGTATTGGGGTGGATACTGAATAAGGGGATATATACATTGTATCCAGTATTGGGGTGGATACTGAATTAGGGGCCATATACATTGTATCCAGTATTGGGGTGGATACTGAATAAGGGGCCATATACATTGTATCCAGTATTGGGGTGGATACTGAATAAGGGGATATATACATTGTATCCAGTATTGGGGTGGATACTGAATAAGGGGTCATATACATTGTATCCAGTAATGGGGTGGATACTGAATAAGGGAATATATACATTGTATCCAGTATTGGGGTGGATACTGAATAAGGGAATATATACATTGTATCCAGTATTGGGGTGGATACTGAATAAGGGAATATATACATTGTATCCAGTATTGGGGTGGATACTGAATAAGGGGCCATATACATTGTATCCAGTATTGGGGTGGATACTGAATAAGGGGTCATATACATTGTATCCAGTAATGGGGTGGATACTGAATAAGGGGCCATATACATTGTATCCAGTATTGGGGTGGATACTGAATAAGGGAATATATACATTGTATCCAGTATTGGGGTGGATACTGAATAAGGGAATATATACATTGTATCCAGTATTGGGGTGGATACTGAATAAGGGAATATATACATTGTATCCAGTATTGGGGTGGATACTGAATAAGGGGCCATATACATTGTATCCAGTATTGGGGTGGATACTGAATAAGGGGTCATATACATTGTATCCAGTAATGGGGTGGATACTGAATAAGGGGCCATATACATTGTATCCAGTATTGGGGTGGATACTGAATAAGGGAATATATACATTGTATCCAGTATTGGGGTGGATACTGAATAAGGGACCATATACATTGTATCCAGTATTGGGGTGGATACTGAATAAGGGGTCATATACATTGTATCCAGTATTGGGGTGGATACTGAATAAGGGGCCATATACATTGTATCCAGTATTGGGGTGGATACTGAATAAGGGGTCATATACAGTATAGGGAAACTAAGCAGGCATTATACCGTGTGGAGAAGCTTCAGGGTCATTATACTGTGTGTAGGGGTGCTAAGGAGACATTATACTGATTTGTGGATATTAAAAGGGGTTGTCTAGGGGGGAGGGGTTATCTGACTTCCTCTTGCGGTTTCTTCATATTATGTCATCCAACCTCCATGGTCCAGGTAATTGCCTGTGGAAACTAAAGAATAGGGAGGGGATGGAGCAACCCAAGGCCGGGGGTTAAGGTGGCGTTATACCATGTGGGGTGATCGAAGAGGGATTATACCATGTGGGAGCACTGAGGGGGCATTCTAGTGTGTGTGGCAGAACTAAGGAAGCGTGATACATTGTATTATACAAGAATTACACAAGAAAGTCCTGATCAAAAAAGTCAGGGTGGGATTAGATGAACCAAACCAGACATGGCCAGAAGCCCAAAAAATTTTTTAACCAGGCAAACTCCGAAGATCTGAGCGGCGACATAGGGCCAATTCAATAAACCCCGCAGGGGTAAGCGTCTTTCGGCATAAGCTGTTCCTTCCCGGCTGTTCTCTCTCCCTATTAAAGTGACTCTTTGCGATTGTTGTGTCAATGATCTCTGAACGGCGAGTATAAAACCGCTTAGTCTGATAAACAGCACTTTTTTTCCATTTTCGGATGGCGGATGAAGCGACTGTTGAACGCCTGAGATAAGCGGCTGGGGTCTTGTTGTGTTGTCGTTTGCATAAGATCTTCCATTTCAAAGAGGAATGAGCATTCTCCACAGGTGAACATCAAAGATCTTATTTACCGAGCCGTCTGTCGGATGAAAGGGAAAGTGACATTAGAAAAACATCATTTTAGTGTTCGGTGGTGAAGAGCAAAATCAAACAGGGCAGCGGGAAGGCTCGGTGGTTAGAGGGGCGCTGGGAAGACACACTCCAACATGACCTGAGGCTAAATACTCAAACCGACGTTCTCTGTGTACTTACAGAAGTCTCCTCTGGCTTCTCCCCTGTTCTTCTACTTTCCAAAAACATTAAAGTGAAATTGGTCCTAGGGTTTATTTTATAGATAGGGAAATTGCTTTAAGGCTACAATCACATGAACAGGGGAAAGAAATGGCCAAACGTTCCGGAGATTTCTTAGAGGTTTTGCATACGTGGGGTTTCTTTTTTTTTTATGGATCGATCCAAGAAACCATAAATCTCTGTAGACGTCAATGAGAGACCCATTAAAAATGGCCCAGACAAAGGAGATGACTAGAGAGGAGCGAGTAGTGACATATTCAAGATTTGATATTCGTTTCCAGTAGAGCCTCAATTTTCGACTACTCGATCGAATATCGAATCCCATTATAGTCTATGGGAAAAAATGCTCGTTTCAGGGGAAACCACTATTCGACTAAAGGAGAGTCACCAAGTCCACGAGTAGCAGGAGGAGAGTGTTTAGGAGGAGTGAAGTGCAGTTAAAGCGCACGGACCCCGTAGACTATGGGCCGGTTCACGTTAGCGCTTTCCTCCCGTCCAGAAGGAGTTCGCAGGACCCCCCAAACGGAATATCAGCACAACTGCAAGCGCTGGACAGTTAAGCACACAGACCCCATAGCATATAATGGGCTCATGTGTTTGCATGAATCATTTTTGCGGACAGTGCGCTGCAAGCACACGGAGCCCATTATATGCTATGGGGTCCGTGTGCTTAACTGTCCTGCGCTTGCAGTTGGGCTGATATTCCGTTCAGGGGGTCCTCCTGCAGAGTCCTTCCATAAGAGGCAGGCTCTAATGTGAACCGGTCCTTACTCGTCCTTCAGAACCAGTATTGATTGGCCGAATGCTATTCACTGCATAGCATTCGGCCAATCAACACTGGTTCTGAATGAAATCTTTACGGAGAGTTAGAAAAACAACCATGTGAATAGACGCATTGAAATCAGTGGGGCAGAATTATTGAGTCGGAACAGGCGCAGGTCATGGCTCATTTTTGAAGAGACTTCCGCCCGGGCACCACGATGGAAATCCGTGCCAGTTACTAGTATAGGTTTCCGATATAACACACACCAGAAAACTAACATAACTTATAATAATATATTGAGCTGAGACATCCCCGACCCTCTTCTCCACCCAAAGCCACCCAACACCATGACCCTACTCTGGACCGAACAACCTTGTTTTCCAACATAGCATCATAGCAAACTCTACAAACCTCAACAATAAGACTAATCTTCCCCACACCCTAACAAACTACATTTTGGCCAAGATTCTGGCACCCTTGTAGGTTCCTTGGTAGGTACAAAGCGGCGGAGCTAAACTTTGCGAATGAATCTACCATGAGCATGAGTAGTCAGAGTCTTGCCAATCTCTGAACATGGCAGTCAGCTGTGGAGGAGCGATACAGACCCTGTATTTAATGGTTTAGCTAAATACCAATCATCCTGATCCCATACATATTACTCTCCGCAGTAGACGGCCCCTCACACACCAGCGGAGGATTTTCTCACGCTACCTTTCTCTTGATGGACGTGGAGCTCCCACGTTATGCTGTGTTGACTTGTAATACCTAATGACTTGTCACAATGTGGCGGTATATACATTACACTTAACAGGTTCTCTTTTCTTCTCTTGCAGGTAATGCTGTTTGATGCTCATTTGCCGATGTGTCAAGGTCACAGTAAGAGAGACGGTCGTCTCCTGTATAGCATGCCTTTCATTATTGTGCAACTTTGTATACACCATTGGAATTCTTCTTTTTGGATTTGAGTTGTGGCCTTTAGTGATAGGGCCATACTATGAATAGTCCAAGTCAAAGAAACACAATTTTAGGGAAAAAAATTGAGAGCATAACAATCTGGTTCATTAAAAATTTTTCAAATATTTTAAAAAAATTAATTTGAGGGGTTTGTCCCCACTGTACCTGGCTCTGCCACGACATCCTCCGCTGATCTGGATCTTCACCGGCCATACGCCATCTTATGGGGCCTCGGCGGTCACAATGTTATCAAGTTTCGACTCTACAATGTCGATTCATATGCTGTAGCAATGATGATGTTGCCATTGTCCCCCATGTAACCAATTAGAACCTATTATAAGTTTCAGTGGTGACCTGGGTGTTGAATAAGATGGTGGACAGCTCGGGAAGAGAACCAGAATACCGCCGGATGCTGCCAAGGAAATGGGAGTCATTTTTGCTTTTTTTGGACCCTCCCTCCCGTTTGCATACTATATGGAGGCCATAAGAGACACAATGTATAGTACATTTAGTCTGAAACAAAGTTTCCTGGTGAATTGTGCCCCCTATTGGTGAAGTAAATCTCACAAGATTTGCCCATTACTATCTGTGAGCATGAATCCCTCCGATACAGGGAGTGTACACCTATAGATTTCCTCCATATCAATGAGAGTACTCCTTTATAGTAGCAGTGGGTGGGATGGCCATTCTGTGCTATTGTATGTCTCAGTTACTTATCCTAAGGGCTGGCCATTAATATTGAGTTTTGGAGCTCCCCTTTAACAATAAGCCTCTGAGCTCCCCCTAGTGGTTGCTGTAAAGGCAAAGCATTGGGGGAGAGCTGCTGCTGCAGCCAGTCGTCTTACAGCCAGACAGATGAGCTTAGTAAGATGTCAGTACAGGGGAATGGCTGGGGTTGTTCTTTATATACAGAAGTTCTGACCTCTAGGACTGTAATGTGAGACTGAAGAGTAAGGCTGTAATAAGGCGGCCATTGTTATTTGCTTCTCCTTTATGTATTTTTGTGCATTGTTTGTGCGTTCTTGCTCCAGCGAGTGCAGAGAGCCCTGATCTTTACCATCCCGATGTTATAGTCTCACCTCCCATAAAAGTAATAGAAGCCGCACATGTTTAGAATCTGCTTTGTGCTTGTTGTATGGGAGCTGGCGCGGAGCTTTATAGGCACCTGGAGTATAAGTGTGTTGTTTTAGAAGAGAAATTTCTAATGCGTTCATAAAAATAAACAGCGGGAGAAAAATGGAGAATTTACATAAAAATGGCTGCCGCGGCTGTCAGCGTAGCCCATATGTTGCAGCATTTGTTACACGGCGTCGGTGGCATTCTCTGTCATTTGTGAAAACAATATTTTGGGTGGATACCAGCTCTTCCCCGCGCAAACTGCTAATTTCACAGGTTTGTCGGAGCGTTCCGATATTATTCCGCTTTGCATCAATAATGACTCGGGATATTTCATGAAGTCTGACTCGGCGGGGGATTAATTTACCAGGCATTGATAAGAAAAATATTAATCTCATGATGTCGAGGTTTATGGCAAAGCCTTGGAAGTTTCTTCAGCAGTTTTCTAAATGGTTTTATTCCATATAGAAAGAAATCACCTGGTAATGAATGAAATACAATGTAACAGGTGGAGATGAACAAGCCAGAGTCAATCCGAATTTTCCAAAAGTCCACCAGAACCCAAACCCTTGTGGATTTATCACCTGCCAAAGTCTCTTTAGATCCAAGAGTATACTAGGTGTAGGGCAGTGTAACTAAGTAACTTAGATTTAGTGTAGCGTAATAAACACAGAACCAACTTCCACCAAGTCTCTACCTCAAGTTATTGTATAAGTCCCTGGACCCTACATGAGACTCGGAGACACAAAAAGCATCCAGAATGTTGTAAACCTGAGCCTTATCTCATAGAGTTAGAATTTCACCGTTTGCTACTTTGTAACATTTGCACTTCCACAATTCACGTGTGGATGGCGTCAGCCCCGCCATATCTCTACATGGAAAGATACCGCTATCTCTCCTCTGAGGTTCCTCTGAGGTTCCTTTATCATTCTTTATGTATTTTCTCTGTTTATTCATTTAAAGTACAAAATTCAATAAAGATTTATCGATTAAAAAAATTACTGACACAGAATGTCTAATGTGTATCGAGCAAAGCTTACTGCTAATCATATCCGGAACCGGTATCGCACCTCTCTCCTGCCCCACGGCTGTGACCAACAGCGCCCCTGCTCTGCCATCCGCACTGCCACTCATCTCTGTGCTGATGGTCCTGCCACTGGCTCCTTCATCCTGCCTGACTGATTCTTAAAGTGCCAGCATGTGCGCCCAGTAATTTACACCAGCCGATCCCCATGCTCATTATTTAAGGCATCTTCTCCAATAGAATGGTGCCTGAGCAATATGTCTCCTAACACTCTTGTTAAAGTGTTTGGCTAGTTTTATCTGTTTGTTTTATGACCTCTGCCCTTTTCCCTGTATCTGAACCTGTTCTATGTGCCTGACCTCTGCCCTTTTCCCTGTATCTGAACCTGTTCTATGTTCCTGACCTCTGCCCTTTTCCCTGTATCTGAACCTGTTCTATGTGCCTGACCTTTGCCCTTTTCCCTGTATCTGAACCTGTTCTATGTGCCTGACCTCTGCCTATTTCCCTGTATCTGAACCTGTTCTATGTGCCTGACCTTTGCCCTTTTCCCTGTATCTGACCCTGTTCTATGTGCCTGACCTTTTCCCTTTTCCCTGTATCTGAACCTGTTCTATGTGCCCTGACCTCTGCCTATTCTATATCTGAACCTGTTCTATGTGCCCTGACCTCTGCCTGTTTCCCTGTGTCTGAACCTGTTCTATGTGCCCTGACCTCTGCCTATTCTGTATCTGAACCTGTTCTATGTGCCCTGACCTCTGCCTATTCTGTATCTGAACCTGTTCTATGTGCCCTGACCTCTGCCTATTCTCTATCTGAACCTGTTGTATGTTCCTGACCTCTGCCTGTTTCCCTGTATCTGAACCTGTTCTATGTGCCCTGACCTCTGCCTATTTCCCTGTATCTGAACCTGTTCTATGTTCCTGACCTCTGCCCTTTTCCCTGTATCTGAACCTGTTCTATGTGCCTGACCTCTGCCTGTTCTCCTGTATCTGAACCTGTTCTATGTGCCTGACCTCTGCCTGTTCTCCTGTATCTGAACCTGTTCTATGTGCCCTGACCTCTGTCTGTTCTCCTGTATCTGAACCTGCTCTATGTGCCCTGACCTCTGCCTATTTACCTACATATGAACCTGTTCTGCACGCCCTGACCTCTGTATATTGTACCAGTAAGAATAAACTCTGTCTGATCTGAACTCAGCTTGTCCATTGACCACATCTCTGCCTGCCCCCTTGGTGATACATACTTACATACTGTCTTTTGCCACACCCAGGCAAACATGTGCACCCCAGCTAATTGCTTTCCCCTAGGGTTATTTAAGGCACCTTCTACCATTGGAATGTACCTAAATAATAAGGTTCCTAGTGTATTCTCTAAGTGGTTATTTAGTTTTTTTTTTCACCCATTCCTGTTTACACATATCTGAACCTGCTCCACATGCCTGAACCTCTGCCCTAAGAAAAAACTCCACCTACCCTGGCCACCTATCTTGGCTTGTATACTGACTACGTCTCTGTCTGAGCCTTCCATGCAGTGCACTGAACCATTCAGGGTCAGCCAAAGGCACAATGGGTCCATATCTACTGACTTGTGATACTTTGCTACGACAAAACAAGGGTTGCCCAATATTGTATGTATTGTATGTACAGATTTTTCAAATCTGAACTTCACCTTCACAGCCAAGTGTCAAGTTAAACTTATCTCACTACTTTTGTCCTGGTTTTTGCTGCACAATTTTTCCAACTGAAATGTGTTTATGGAGGGAGGGGAGGGGGGAGGGCATTGGACTTTTAAGATTTGCATTACTGTTGGTCGCCATATCATGCAATGGTTTGCAACAGTGTAAACACCTTGCTGCACCATATGACATTCTATGATGGAGTTCTTACTGGTGCGCTTTCCCCTTTACACTATCATTTGCATTATCACTTCTTCCATCATGTATTTCATCCTCCATAAGCAGGAGAGGTTAGGAAGGGTCTCGAGGAGAGGGTCCGCACCCTTGTCAAGCTGCCGCGACCGAACTAATATCTCCTCTTTGCAGGCGACAGCAGGCGTTGCCATAAATCTCGCAAAGTGCAGTCAGACAGTCAACAAGATGGAGCGCGCTAACTTAAATTTGGGGTCCTTGTGACATGAGCGCTCATAAGCATAATTTTAATTTTATAGATTGACATATTCTTGATGGAACAATCTCTTTATTGTGGATAATAAAAAGAGAACAGCGGCGGAACAGCATTCCCGGGCAGATTTGTCTTGTAAGGCATGGAATGGAGAGAAGCCCTGAAAGGCTCAGTAAATAAGATTAACTGAGTTATATATAATGATGGGATAGCGGTATAATGTATAGTCGGAGAGGAGCCCTGAGATACTGAACCAAGGAATGGGATAAAAATGATAAGTGCCTTGATTTATGGCCCAGGAAAAAAAAAGGCTGGAGTTTAAGTAGAAAATTGATTCCGCAATGCATGTTAAGCGGAGAATCTTCTTCGGGGAACCGGAATATTTCTTCTGTCCTTACATCTGAAAAGTCCATTTCTGTGCAGACGCCGAAAATGACTTTCTGTAAGAAAAAAAGATCAGAAGGTGAAGAAGCGAAGGAGTGAAGGACGTGCGCTCATTACTATATCATGGCTGGGACCTAAAGGTCACGTTTATAGTGGAAACTCAATGGTTGGCCCAAGTCTACCCCAAGGTGATACAGCCACGTGTCAGGCAAGTGATGTAACCACACCTATAGGGCTCTGCTGCTTCACTTAGCCCCATTGCCCCTCTGTATATGACACAGACCCTCACCCTGAAGTGCCCCAGGTGTATATAACCCAGACCCTCACCCTGCAGTGCCCCAGGTGTATATAACCCAGACCCTCACCCTGCAGTGCCCCAGGTGTATATAACCCAGACCCTCACCCTGCAGTGCCCCAGGTGTATATAACCCAGACCCTCATCCTGAAGAGCCCCAGGTGTATATAGCACAGCCCCTCATCCTGCAATACCCCTGTGTATATAACCCAGACCCTGACCCTGCAGTGCCTCCAATGTATATAACTCAGACCCTCATCCTGAAGTGCCCCAGGTGTATATAACCCAGACCCTCACCCTGCAGTGCCCCAGGTGTATATAACCCAGACCCTCACCCTGCAGTGCCCCAGGTGTATATAACCCAGACCCTCACCTTGCAGTGCATCAGGTGTATATAACCCAGACCCTCACCCTGCAGTGCCCCAGGTGTATATAACCCAGACCCTCACCCTGCAGTGCCCCAGGTGTATATAACCCAGACCCTCACCCTGCAGTGCACCAGGTGTATATAACCCAGACCCTCACCCTGAAGTGCCCCAGGTGTACTTAACCCAGACCCTCACCTTGCAGTGCATCAGGTGTATATAACCCAGACCCTCACCCTGAAGTGCCCCAGGTGTATATAACCCAGACCCTCACCCTGCAGTGCCCCAGGTGTATATAACCCAGACCCTCACCCTGCAGTGCCCCAGGTGTATATAACCCAGACCCTCACCCTGCAGTGCCCCAGGTGTATATAACCCAGACCCTCATCCTGAAGAGCCCCAGGTGTATATAGCACAGCCCCTCATCCTGCAATACCCCTGTGTATATAACCCAGACCCTGACCCTGCAGTGCCTCCAATGTATATAACTCAGACCCTCATCCTGAAGTGCCCCAGGTGTATATAACCCAGACCCTCACCCTGCAGTGCCCCAGGTGTATATAACCCAGACCCTCACCCTGCAGTGCCCCAGGTGTATATAACCCAGACCCTCACCCTGCAGTGTACCAGGTGTATATAACCCAGACCCTCACCCTGCAGTGCCCCAGTTGTATATAACCCAGACCCTCACCCTCCAGTGTACCAGGTGTATATAACCCAGACCCTCACCCTGCAGTGCCCCAGTTGTATATAACCCAGACCCTCACCCTGCAGTGCCCCAGGTGTATATAACCCAGACCCTCACCTTGCAGTGCATCAGGTGTATATAACCCAGACCCTCACCCTGCAGTGCCCCAGGTGTATATAACCCAGACCCTCACCCTGCAGTGCCCCAGGTGTATATAACCCAGACCCTCACCCTGCAGTGCACCAGGTGTATATAACCCAGACCCTCACCCTGAAGTGCCCCAGGTGTACTTAACCCAGACCCTCACCTTGCAGTGCATCAGGTGTATATAACCCAGACCCTCACCCTGAAGTGCCCCAGGTGTATATAACCCAGACCCTCACCCTGCAGTGCCCCAGGTGTATATAACCCAGACTCTCACCCTGCAGTGCCCCAGGTGTATATAACTCAGCCCCTCACCCTGCAGTGTACCAGGTGTATATAACCCAGACCCTGACCCTGCAGTGCCTCCAATGTATATAACTCAGACCCTCATCCTGCAGTGCCCCAGGTGTATATAACCCAGACCCTCACCCTGAAGTGCCCCAGGTGTATATAACCCAGACCCTCACCCTGCAGTGCCCCAGGTGTATATAACCCAGACTCTCACCCTGCAGTGCCCCAGGTGTATATAACTCAGCCCCTCACCCTGCAGTGTACCAGGTGTATATAACCCAGACCCTCACCCTGAAGTGCCCCAGGTGTATATAACTCAGACCCTCACCCTGCAGTGCCCCAGGTGTATATAACCCAGACCCTCACCCTGAAGTGCCCCAGGTGTATATAACCCAGACCCTCACCCTGCAGTGCCCCAGGTGTATATAACCCAGACCCTCACCCTGCAGTGCCCCAGGTGTATATAACCCAGACCCTCACCCTGCAGTGCCCCAGGTGTATATAACTCAGCCCCTCACCCTGTATGCCTCCAATGTATATAACCCAGACCCTCACCCTGAAGTGCCCCAGGTGTATATAACCCAGACCCTCACCCTGAAGTGCCCCAGGTGTATATAACCCAGACCCTCACCCTGCAGTGCCCCAGGTGTATATAACCCAGACCCTCACCCTGCAGTGCCCCAGGTGTATATAACCCAGACCCTCACCTTGCAGTGCCCCAGGTGTATATAACCCAGACCCTCACCCTGCAGTGCCCCAGGTGTATATAACCCAGACCCTCACCCTGTATGCCTCCAATGTATATAACCCAGACCCTCACCCTGCAGTGCACCAGGTGTATATAACTCAGCCCCTCACCCTGCAGTGCCCCAGGTGTATATAACCCAGACCCTCACCTTGCAGTGCATCAGGTGTATATAACCCAGACCCTCACCCTGAAGTGCCCCAGGTGTATATAACCCAGACCCTCACCCTGAAGTGCCCCAGGTGTATATAAACCAGACTCTCACCCTGTATGCCTCCAATGTATATAACCCAGACCCTCACCCTGCAGTGCCCCAGGTGTATATAACCCAGACCCTCACCCTGCAGTGCCCCAGGTGTATATAACCCAGCCCCTCACCCTGCAGTGCCCCAGGTGTATATAACCCAGACCCTCACCCTGCAGTGCCCCAGGTGTATATAACTCAGCCCCTCACCCTGTATGCCTCCAATGTATATAACCCAGACCCTCACCCTGCAGTGCCCCAGGTGTATATAACCCAGACCCTCACCTTGCAGTGCATCAGGTGTATATAACCCAGACCCTCACCCTGAAGTGCCCCAGGTGTATATAACCCAGACCCTCACCCTGCAGTGCCCCAGGTGTATATAACCCAGACCCTCACCTTGCAGTGCATCAGGTGTATATAACCCAGACCCTCACCCTGAAGTGCCCCAGGTGTATATAACCCAGACCCTCACCCTGAAGTGCCCCAGGTGTATATAACTCAGCCCCTCACCCTGTATGCCTCCAATGTATATAACCCAGACCCTCACCCTGAAGTGCCCCAGGTGTATATAACCCAGACCCTCACCCTGAAGTGCCCCAGGTGTATATAACTCAGACCCTCACCCTGCAGTGCCCCAGGTGTATATAACCCAGACCCTCACCCTGCAGTGCCCCAGGTGTATATAACCCAGACCCTCACCCTGCAGTGCCCCAGGTGTATATAACCCAGACCCTCACCCTGCAGTGCCCCAGGTGTATATAACCCAGACCCTCACCCTGCAGTGCCCCAGGTGTATATAACCCAGACCCTCACCCTGCAGTGCCCCAGGTGTATATAACCCAGACCCTCACCCTGCAGTGCCCCAGGTGTATATAACCCAGACCCTCACCCTGTATGCCTCCAATGTATATAACCCAGACCCTCACCCTGCAGTGCACCAGGTGTATATAACTCAGCCCCTCACCCTGCAGTGCCCCAGGTGTATATAACCCAGACCCTCACCCTGCAGTGCCCCAGGTGTATATAACTCAGACCCTCACCCTGCAGTGCCCCAGGTGTATATAACTCAGACCCTCACCCTGCAGTGCCCCAGGTGTATATAACCCAGACCCTCACCCTGCAGTGTACCAGGTGTATATAACCCAGACTCTCACCCTGAAGAGTCCCAGATGTATATAACCCAGCCCCTCATCCTGCAATGCCCCTGTGTATAAAATTCAGCCCCTCACCCTGTATGCCTCCAATGTATATAACCCAGACCCTCACCCTGAAGTGCCCCAGGTGTATATAACCCAGACCCTCACCCTGAAGTGCCCCAGGTGTATATAACCCTCACTGCCCACCATGACAGAGCAGACGCATGCAAGCCTGATGTCACCGAGCAATGGCGAGCTTCAGAGGACAAGTACCACTACTAGACTCTGGAGTGATAGAGAACATTACTCGCCTGACCACATTGTGCCAGTTGTAAGGTTTCATGGTGGAGGGGTCATGATATGGAATGTAGTTCAGGGATCAGCCGAAGCCCTTTGGTCTCAGTAAAGGGTCATTTAATTGTTTCTGCAGACCAAAACATTTTGGACGTTCATCACTTCCAACATTGTTGGACCATTTTGAGGGGGGGGGGGGGGGGGGGGCTATTTGTCTGTTCAGCATTACTGTTCCCCAATGCACAAAACAAGGTCCATATAGACATGGTTGGGGGAACTTGGTTTGCAATCACTTGACCGGCCACTTAGATGAGATTGAGCTCCAAGGTCTAACACTAAGGGATGAATTGAATGGAGATGTTGAGCCGAGCCCTCTCATTGTTCAACATCCAGAGAAGCCTCTTCTGGTTGAGTGGGACAAATTCCCACCGACACCTATGACTTTGGAGAAATGGTTTTCATTGAAGGTCTCCTACGGGATGGGTGAGTATAACCTATTAGATCTCAGTTCAATTTTCAGGTGACCGTATAGACAAAGGGTGAACTCTAGAATCCTCTTCTCTGGTGGACTCAACCAAAAGTTCTTCTATTTTTGTCATTTTTGCGAAACCTTTGATTTTGTCATTGAAGTATCGAAATCCCCAAAATGATAGAGCAGATGACAAAGTATGCTTAAGCTAATGCAATGGATTGTAAAATATCCCCCCCCCCTCCTCACCGTGGGGGTGAGATAAGTGTCCTAGAAGTATGTGAACCCTTAAAGGGCAATCTAAGCTGGAAATATATTAGAGACAAATGTGTTTGAGAGCATTTCAGACCAAATCAATTCATCTTCATTAGAGATGAGCGAACAGTGTTCTATCGAACACATGTTCGATCGGATATCAGGGTGTTCGCCATGTTCGAATCGAATCGAACACCACGTGGTAAAGTGCGCCAAAATTCGATTCCCCTCCCACCTTCCCTGGCGCCTTTTTTGCACCAATAACAGCGCAGGGGAGGTGGGACAGGAACTACGACACTGGGGGCATTGAAAAAAATTGGAAAAAGTCATTGGCTGCCGAAATCAGGTGACCTCCATTTTAGACGAATAGTGGATTTCAAATCCGGGTCATATGAGAATGTGAACTTTGTGACTATGAGACAGGGATAGCTGTACAGGCAGGGATAGCTAGGGATAACCTTTATTTAGGGGGGAATGTTATTAAAAATAACTTTTTGGGGCTCTATCGGGTGTGTAATTGTGATTTTTGTGAGATAAACTTTTTCCCATAGGGATGCATTGGCCAGCGCTGATTGGCCGAATTCCGTACTCTGGCCAATCAGTGCTGGCCAATGCATTCTATTAGCTTGATGAAGCAGAGTGTGCACAAGGGTTCAAGCGCACCCTCGGCTCTGATGTAGGAGAGCCGAGGGTGCACTTGAACCCTTGTGCACCCTCAGCTCTGCTACATCAGAGCCGAGGGTGCGCTTGAACCCTTGTGCACACTCTGCTTCATCAAGCTAATAGAATGCATTGGCCAGCGCTGATTGGCCAATGTATTCTATTAGCCTGATGAAGTAGAGCTGAATGTGTGTGCTAAGCACACACATTCAGCTCTACTTCATCGGGCTAATAGAATGCATTGGCCAGCGCTGATTGGCCAGAGTACGGAACTCGACCAATCAGCGCTGGCTCTGCTGGAGGAGGCGGAGTCTAAGATCGCTCCACACCAGTCTCCATTCAGGTCCGACCTTAGACTCCGCCTCCTCCGGCAGAGCCAGCGCTGATTGGCCGAAGGCTGGCCAATGCATTCCTATGCGAATGCAGAGACTTAGCAGTGCTGAGTCAGTTTTGCTCAACTACACATCTGATGCACACTCGGCACTGCTACATCAGATGTAGCAATCTGATGTAGCAGAGCCGAGGGTGCACTAGAACCCCTGTGCAAACTCAGTTCACGCTAATAGAATGCATTGGCCAGCGCTGATTGGCCAATGCATTCTATTAGCCCGATGAAGTAGAGCTGAATGTGTGTGCTAAGCACACACATTCAGCACTGCTTCATCACGCCAATACAATGCATTAGCCAGTGCTGATTGGCCAGAGTACGGAATTCGGCCAATCAGCGCTGGCTCTGCTGGAGGAGGCGGAGTCTAAGATCGCTCCACACCAGTCTCCATTCAGGTCCGACCTTAGACTCCGCCTCCTCCAGCAGAGCCAGCGCTGATTGGCCGAATTCCGTACTCTGGCCAATCAGCACTGGCTAATGCATTGTATTGGCTTGATGAAGCAGTGCTGAATGTGTGTGCTTAGCACACACATTCAGCTCTACTTCATCGGGCTAATAGAATGCATTGGCCAATCAGCGCTGGCCAATGCATTCTATTAGCGTGAACTGAGTTTGCACAGGGGTTCTAGTGCACCCTCGGCTCTGCTACATCAGATTGCTACATCTGATGTAGCAGTGCCGAGTGTGCATCAGATGTGTAGTTGAGCAAAACTGACTCAGCACTGCTAAGTCTGCATTCGCATAGGAATGCATTGGCCAGCCTTCGGCCAATCAGCGCTGGCTCTGCCGGAGGAGGCGGAGTCTAAGGTCGGACCTGAATGGAGACTGGTGTGGAGCTATCTTAGACTCCGCCTCCTCCAGCAGAGCCAGCGCTGATTGGTCGAGTTCCGTACTCTGGCCAATCAGCACTGGCCAATGCATTTCTATGGGGAAAAGTTAGCTTGCGAAAATCGCAAACTGACAGGGATTTCCATGAAATAAAGTGACTTTTATGCCCCCAGACATGCTTCCCCTGCTGTCCCAGTGTCATTCCAGGGTGTTGGTATCATTTCCTGGGGTGTCATAGTGGACTTGGTGACCCTCCAGACACGAATTTGGGTTTCCCCCTTAACGAGTTTATGTTCCCCATAGACTATAATGGGGTTCGAAACCCATTCGAACACTCGAACAGTGAGCGGCTGTTCGAATCGAATTTCGAACCTCGAACATTTTAGTGTTCGCTCATCTCTAATCTTCATCTGCTTGTATTCATCCTGCAATCAGCCATGGCGGCTGCTTTAAAGACCTTCATGAATATTCATATTTCTGCCGGTGCCATCAGTAATGTAAACCCCGTGTTATCTTTTTCATCAGCTGACTGTCATACAATCAATTCAGACCCAAGGGACGTAGGAAAAAGAAAATCAATAGCCGAGACCCAATGTAAATAAACAATAGGATAGAGACTTGAGGAATCCATGACCTTCAAATGTTTCCTCCAGCAGCGAAGACTGGAAGCTCTGCCGAGTGTACGGCGTTATCCTACGGTGATTATATGTCTGCCCCGCTATAATAAAGGGACATTAAAGGGGCGTCTCGTGAAGACAAACTCCTTATCAATGGAACCCAACCCAGCAATCAGCTACTTCCCGTTCTTGCCATATATAACACATGCAGGGAAACCTACAAGGGGATGTGTAGAATGATATATCTATCGTATATAAATGGATGACCATCTTCAGATTTGTCCTTCCCTGTCTTATTGGCTCAATCTATTCCAATACGTTTGTAACAAGATGAGCAGCTTTTTTTTTTAAACATGATTTTGTGATACTTTGTCACAGGACCTCTTTCCTCTGCATGTTCTTGATTCATCGCCCAGTGGTTGTGTTGATAGTTGCGGCTCATCAAAGGTTTTGTTGGGATGTTGATACATTGTATTGAATTGTTATAATGAGAGACTGAAGTCCTCAACTAAACTATAGCAAAGGTAAATGTGAACACATCTGTATAACATGAGCAGGCCTGGTCTGTGTCATTGGGATAGAGAAGTGTCCTTTCTTACCTTTACTTGTGGTTGGTCCTCACCAGATATGTGTGTTACAAGATGTTGCTAATATGTTGCAATATTGTATTGAATTTTCTCTCTTGAGAATTTGGAGTACAAGTTATAGCTAAGGTAAGGGTGGACACATCTATAGAACATGGCCGGGCCAGGTCTACCAAAACATGAGCCAATGTTTTGCAGCGTTTTCAGGCTGAGGCCAAATATTTTTATACTAAAATTACTGTAATGTGTGTCCAGATACAGGTATTAAAAGATGACCAGATTTTCACAACAATATTGTTATATTTTCAATATTGTGTCACTAAATGATATGCTATATGTGTGGCCATCTGGTGGTTATGTTGTGAGTTACAGCCCATCAAGGATATTTATTAGGATGCCTCATGTATCAATAAATATCAATCCACTGATTCTGAAACAATTAGAAACATTTTTCTCTTGCTCCCACTTTCCTGAGTAACCATTTCTGTTAGTTAGTTAGTTAGTTAGTTAGCACCCAATATATTAATTAGGTTCTCTACTATCAGGTGGGCAGTCCTAGGCTGGAGCAGATAGTCTGGGATCACCCACCTGATATTACACAGCCTGATTAACATATTTGGTGCTGAAACTAACTGGAAACAGTTGGATCTAGAGAAAAAAAATGTCAAAATCAGTGGAAGGAAGGATGCAAGGAGTTAGAGATAGTGGCAGAGGTGAAAGGTCCTCCTTAAACCCCAAAATGTCCTGTGATGGCCCCATCTAGTGAAAATTAATGCAAACCCCTCCCCTCTTGTGGCCCCCTTTATGGTATTGCCTACCTAACAGATGGATATATAGTAGATAGACAATAGAGACGACAAGAGCGTTGTGTAACACAAGTCAGGACGCTCGCACCGGATATGCAGAGACTATGCAAATGGTTGCAAATGATATGCTAATCCGCTAATTATGAATAAAGCTTACTCTTTATATTAACATCAGGCAATAATATTGCATCCGCTAAATTGTAAGTAAATGTCGGGTAATTCCAATCTCCATCTGATGAATGACTTTTGAGGGATATGAGACATGATAATTCAGCATTAGCCGAGAAGGATGTGTCATTATCCAAATCCCCATGGGCTCAATTTTGCGCCTTGTTTACAAAGATAATTAAGTAAGTAGATCTTTAGCCTTCAGGGCAGGGATGTTAGTAAGAGGCGCTCGGGAGGAAAGGCTTGGATTTGGCAAAAGACATAATGGGGACCAAGAGTAAGGACAGTTTGTGGAAAATAGGGATCAACCTATATAATACTGCTATATAGTTCTAACATAATGCTGCCATAATACCGCCATAAAGTGTTCAATATAATACTGCCATCATACCACCATAGATATCCAACACAATAGTGCCCTGCAGATCCCACATAATACTGCTATATAGTTCTAACATAATATTGCCGTAATACCACCATAAAGTGTTCGACATAATAGTGCCATGCAGATCCCACATAATACTGCTATATAGTTCTAACATAATACTGCTATAATACCACCATAAAGTGTTCAACACAATAATGCCCTGCAGATCCCACATAATACTGCTATATAGTTCTAACCTAATACTGCCGTAATACCACCATAAAGTGTTCAAAATAATAGTGCTGTAATACCACCATAAAGTGTTCAACATAATAGTGCCATGCAGATCCTGCATACTACTGCTATATAGTTCTAACATAATACTGCTGTAATACCACCATAAATTGTTCAACATAATAGTGCCCTGCAGATCCCACATAATACTGCTATATAGTTCTAACATAATACTGCCGTAATACCACCATAAAGTGTTCAACATAATAGTGCTGTAATACCACCATAAAGTGTTCAACGTAAAAGTGCCATGCAGATCCTACATAATACTGCTATATAGTTCTAACATAATACTGCCGTAATACCACCATAAAATGTTCAACATAATAGTGCCCTGCAGATCCCACATAATACTGCTATATAGTTTTAACATCATAGTGCCGTAATACCACCATAAAGTGTTCAACACAATAGTGCCATGCAGATCCTACATAATCCTGCAATATATTTTCCAAATTATACCTCCACACGGTTCCTACATAATATTGTGATGTACTATAATCCCCACATACTGTAATCTTACTGTGTCCTGTAGTTCCCACATAATCCTGCCATGTAGTTCCCAAATAATACCACCAAATAGGTTCCACAGAATACGACCATTAAGCGTCCAACTTAATAATGCCATGTAGGTTCCACATGATCCTGCCATGAAGTTCCCACATAATACTGTCATATAGTTCACATATTTAGTTCCATCATGCATTTACCAAATAATACTGCCATGTATTTAATATTGCCTTCTACTATAATCCCTACGTATTATCATTCTCTATGTGCTGCGGTCTCCGCATAATCCTGCAATGTAGTTTCAACCTAATACTACAATATACCGTACTTCCCACATAATTCTGCCAAACAGCTTCCATATAGTGCAATTGTGAAGTGTCCAACATCATAGTGCCATGAAGATCCCACATAATCCTGTCATTCCTGTCATGTAGTTTCCATAATAATAGTGCCATATAGTTCTCAGAAAATACTACCATATAGCTTCTACATAATCCTGCTACATAGTTTCCATGTGATACTGCCATGTATTGTAGTTCCCAAATAATCCAGCAATGTAATTTCTACATAACTGCACCATATACTGTAGTTCCCACATAACACTGTCACATTTTCCAAATAATACTGTCAAGTAGTTCTCACATATGTCATGTCTCAGGTAGTTCTCAATATCTTTTCATATATTGTAAGCTTGACATGTAATTTCCACGTGATACTGTCATATAATGTAGTTCCCACATATCCCTGCCATATGGTTTCCACATAATACCTCCCTATACTGTAGTAGCCACATAGTACTGCCATATAGTTTCTACATAATGCTGCCATATATGTTCCAAATAATACTGCCTTGTAATTCTCATATAATATTGGCATGCACTGTACTTCTCACATAAAGCTGTAATAAAATTTTCATTCAATACTGCCATGTACTATAGTTCCCACAAAACTGCCGTATTATATGGCCATATCATTACCCCATAATGCTTCTATATAGTTTCCACATACAAATGTAAAATACTGAGGGTTTTTGGTTTACTTCTGGAATTTTGTTTAAGTCATCAATATTTAAGTTTACCCTAGTGGTTATAGGGGGCGTACCCTTATTATAAGGGAACATACCTTTGTTATAGGGAAGCATATGCTTGTTATAGAGGAGCATAATATTGTTATATGTGAGCATACCCTTGTTATAGAGGAGTAAACCCGTGTCATAGGAAAGCATCATCTTGTTATAGGGGAACATACCCTTGTTACAAGCGAGCATATCCCTGTTATAGAGGAGCAAAATTTTGTTATAGGGAAGCATATCCTTGTTATAGGGGAGAATACCCTTGTTATAGAGCATATGCTTGTTATATGGAAGCATACCCTTGTTATAGAGCATATCCTTGTTATAAGGGAGCATACCCTCGTTATAGAGCATACCCTTGTTATAGAGCATACCCTTGTTATATGGGAGCATACCCTTGTTATAGAGCATACCCTTGTTATAGAGCATACCCTTGTTATAGAGCATACCCTTGTTATAGAGCATATGCTTGTTATATGGAAGCATACCCTTGTTATAGAGCATATCCTTGTTATAAGGGAGCATACCCTCGTTATAGAGCATACCCTTGTTATAGAGCATACCCTTGTTATATGGGAGCATACCCTTGTTATAGAGCATATCCTTGTTATATGGGAGCATACCCTTGTTATAGAGCATATCCATGTTATAGGGGAGCATACCCTTGTTATAGAGCATACCCTTGTTATAGAACATACCCTTGTTATATGGGAGCATACCCTTGTTATAGAGCATACCCTTGTTATAGAGCATACCCTTGTTATAGAGCATACCCTTGTTATATGGGAGCATACCCTTGTTATAGAGCATATCCATGTTATAGGGGAGCATACCCTTGTTATAGAGCATACCCTTGTTATAGAGCATACCCTTGTTATATGGGAGCATACCCTTGTTATAGAGCATATCCATGTTATATGGGAGCATACCCTTGTTATAGAGCATATCCTTGTTATAGGGGAGCATACCCTTGTTATAGAGCATACCCTTGTTATAGGGAAGCATACTCTTGTTATAGAGCATATCCTTGTTTTATGGGAGTGTACCCTTGTTATAGAGCATACCATTGTTATATGGGAGCATACTTTTGTTATAGAGCATATGCTTGTTATAGGGGAGCATACCCTTGTTATAGAGCATACCCTTGTTATAGAGCATACCCTTGTTATATGGGAGCATACCCTTGTTATAGAGCATATCCTTGTTATATGGGAGCATACCCTTATTATAGAGCATATCCTTGTTATAGGGGAGCATACCCTTGTTATAGAGCATACCCTTGTTATAGAGCATACCCTTGTTATATGGGAGCATACCCTTGTTATAGAGCATATCCTTGTTATAGGGGAGCATACCCTTGTTATAGAGCATATCCTTGTTATAGGGGAGCATACCCTTGTTATAGAGCATATCCTTGTTATATGGGATCATACCCTTGTTATAGAGCATACCCTTGTTATATGGGAGCATACCCTTGTTATAGAGCATATCCTTGTTATAGGGGAGCGTACCCTTGTTATAGAGCATACCCTTGTTATAGGGAAGCATACTCTTGTTATAGAGCATATCCTTGTTATAGGGGAGCATACCCTTGTTATAATGCATATCCTTGTTATAGGGGAGCATACCGTTGTTATAGAGCATATCCTTGTTATAGGGGAGCATGCCCTTGTTATAGAGAATATCCTTGTTATATGGGAGCATACCCGTGTTATCGAACATACCCTTTTTATAGGGGAGCATGGCCTTGTTATAGAGCATATCCTTGTTATATGGAAGCATACCCTTGTTATAGAGCGTATCCTTGTTATATGGGAGCATACCCTTGTTATAGAACATATCCTTGTTATAGGGTAGCATACCCTTGTTATAGAGCATATGCTTGTTATATGGGAGCATACCCTTGTTATAATGCATATCCTTGTTATAGGGTAGCATACCCTTGTTATAGAGCATACCCTTGTTATATGGGAGCATACCCTTGTTATAATGCATATGCTTGTTATATGGGAGCATACCCTTGTTATAGAGCATATGCTTGTTATATGGGAGCATACCCTTGTTATAATGCATATGCTTGTTATATGGGAGCATACCCTTGTTATAATGCATATCCTTGTTATAGGGTAGCATACCCTTGTTATAATGCATATGCTTGTTATATGGGAGCATACCCTTGTTATAGGGGAGCATAGCCTTGCTGTAAAGCATATCATTGCTGTAGGGGAGCATAGCTTTGCTATAGAGCATATCCTCATCACATGAGAGTATAACCTCCTGTTTCTGTGTAGCCCTCAGGGGCAGCCGGGCCTGTCCACACCTATAGCTCATGAATGAGACACATTCTGACTTAATGGCGGTTCTTCTGTGTTTAACAACTGGTGCGCAAATAGGACGGGGACAGAATCGATGAGGAAATTAGAATAAAGAGAGAACACAAGGGTAAAATAACAGAGGCCCGGCAAATGTGAAGCCTAAAAAATGACTTGTCAGATGCAAATGGAAATTTGTATTTTTTCTGTATTTTTTTCCCTTTTTTTCCCCTGGTAACCCTGGAGAGAATACACAAATAAAATCAATTAATGGAGCTTGAAGAAAGATGGCTGTAAAGTGTTCAATTAAACCCTGCAATGCAGACAACGCCGGCCGCAAAAACACGCCATAAATACATCGGAAAAAATGGACTTGTCAGAGCCGCGCAGACCCGACATGGGCCATTACTGACCGATCGAAACGCACTTCTATTAACACCATAATCTCATGGACTGCACCGGCTGCAAAAACATACCAAAGAAAATTAAAAAAAAAAAAAAAAAATTTGCTTCATCAGTTTTCGGCTGAGATCTCAAATACAACAACAAAAGCAAAAACCGCGACCCCCCTCCCCCACCCCCGACTTGCAGGCTTGTCCCAGTTATTTACCACTTAGTCATTTACTCTCTGCCCCAAGGTGCGGTTTTAAGGTTTTCGCAGTGCGATCGCTCATACGTTTAGTGCGGCAGCTTTTATTATACCGCCATCAGGGGCTCCTGACCTCCCGGGCGCCGCGTCTGCTGCTTACAGTTACAGTCTCTGCGCTTTGTCATTTTTAAGGTGGCCGGGTCTGTGACACAGCGATGTTCTCACCTGGAGGCAACAGTGGCCGAGGTGAGGCGTAAATCAGAGCAAAGGCAAAAATAATAGAGAGAAGGAGAAAAAAATGTGTAAAGAATGGAGGACAGGGCGGAGGCGAGAAAAATGTGACGACAGCCAAAACATGTTACTGGATGGTAATGGTGGAGATGCCGGAAAGAAGGGGGCGCTATTGTGAGTGAAAGGAAACTTGGAAACACATCACAGAACAAAAACATTCAGGATAGAGAAACCCCGAAATGTACAAGGGAATGGCAAGTGCTCCCTGTATGTCACAGTGAGGACCACAGGGAGTCACAGGGGAAGTGCCGGAATAAAACAGAAGCTCATAGAACTAGACAGAGACCACTGACTGCTCTATCTATCTATCTATCTATCTATCTATCTATCTATCTATCTATCTATCTCCTATCTATCTATCTATCTATCTCCTATCTATCTATCTATCTATCTATCTATCTATCTATCTATCTCCTATCTATCTATCTATCTATCTATCTATCTATCTATCTATCTATCTATCTATCATCTATCTATCTATCTATCTATCTATCTATCTATCTCCTATCTATCTATCTCCTATCTATCTATCTATCTATCTATCTATCTATCTATCTCCTATCTATCTATCTCCTATCTATCTATCTATCTATCTATCTATCTATCTATCTCCTATCTATCTATCTATCTATCTCCTATCTATCTATCTATCTATCTATCTATCTATCTATCTCCTATCTATCTATCTATCTATCTATCTATCTATCATCTATCTATCTATCTATCTATCTATCTATCTATCTATCTCCTATCTATCTATCTATCTATCTATCTATCTATCTATCTATCTATCTATCTCCTATCTATCTATCTTCTATCTATCTATCTATCTATCTATCTATCTATCTCCTATCTATCTATCTATCTATCTATCTATCTCCTATCTATCTATCTATCTATCTATCTATCTATCTATCTATCTCTCCTATCTATCTATCTCCTATCTATCTATCTATCTATCTATCTATCTATCTATCTATCTATCTATCTATCTATCTATCTCTCCTATCTATCTATCTATCTATCTATCTATCTATCTATCTATCTATCTATCTATCTATCTATCTATCTATCTATCTATCTATCTATCTATCTCTCTCTCCTATCTATCTATCTATCTATCTATCTATCTATCTATCTATCTATCTATCTATCTATCTATCTATCTATCTATCTCTCCTATCTATCTATCTCCTATCTATCTATCTATCTATCTATCTATCTATCTATCTATCTATCTATCTATCTATCTCCTATCTATCTATCTCCTATCTATCTATCTCCTATCTATCTATCTATCTATCTATCTATCTATCTATCTATCTATCTATCTCCTATCTATCTATCTCCTATCTATCTATCTATCTATCTATCTATCTATCTATCTATCTCCTATCTATCTATCTCCTATCTATCTATCTCCTATCTATCTATCTATCTATCTATCTATCTATCTATCTATCTATCTATCTATCTCCTATCTATCTATCTATCTATCTATCTATCTATCTATCTATCTCCTATCTATCTATCTATCTATCTATCTATCTATCTATCTATCTATCTATCTCCTATCTATCTATCTATCTATCTATCTATCTATCTATCTATCTATCTATCTATCTATCTGTATATACTTCCCTCCCATAGTGTTCCTGGTATTCTGACATACATGGTGTAAGTGATTTCAGCTCTGCAGGCTGTGTGTAAAGCGTTGGCTGTGTTGGTTGTGAATGGCGTCCGCTCGGTGTACTTGTGTGAGTGATGTGCGGTAATAAAGCCGCTGCGAGGTGTTTATCCTGTAATTAACGCTACAAACCGAACAATCCAATTTTCCATCCTGATTTGATACACATTGTTAAAATTGCAACCTGCGCCTGTTACTATAGCGATGACAAGGCGTAACGTGCTATTATCCCCGGCAGCAACCTGGTCAGTCTGCTCCAGACTTGTGTCCTGTGCACACATCAACATTTACTGCAACATAATAGTGTGTACTCCATATACCTCGGATATACATATATATATATATATATATATATATATATATATATATATATATATATATATATATACATCAGTGACGTCTTACTTATCTTATCTCATATCTGTCATATTTATTTTAGATTTATTTCTGCATATGATATCTATGTCTTTCTCCTATCTATTTACAGCTTCTATCTCATCTATCTATCTACAGTGTTGGCCAAAAGTATCGCCCCCCCCCTGCAGTTCTGTCAGATAATCCTCGGTGTCCCCCAGATAATGATTACAAGCACAAACTCTTTGGTAATATCTTCAGTTATTTTGCTTGCGATGAAAAAACACAAAGGAGAATGAAAAAAAAAAAGTCACATCACTGATCATTTTACACAAATCCCTAAAACTGGTGCGGACAGAAGTATTGGCGCCCTCAGCCTAATACTTGGTAGCACAACCTTTAGACACAATAACTGCGCACAACCGCTTCCGCTAACCAGCAATGAGTTTCTTACAAGGCTCTGCTGGAATCTTAGACCCTTCTTCTTTGGCTCCTGCTCGCGGTCCCCCCTGAGATGTGAAGGGGGCCTTCTCCAAACTGCCACCAAGAGATCTCTCCCCCTCCCCCACAGGTGTTCTATGGGATTCAGGGCTGGACTCATTGCTGCCACTTTACAAGTCTCCAGGGCTTTCTCTCACCACCATTTTCTAGTGCTGACCTGAAGTGTGTTTTGGGTCCTTGTCCTGCTGGAAGAGCCCTGACCTCTGAGGGAGACCCCGCTTTCTTACACTGGGCCCTACATGATGCTGCACAATGTGTTGGTCGTCTTCAGACTTCATAATGCCATGCACACGGTCAAGCAGTCCAGTGCCAGAGGCAGCAAAGCAACCCCAAACCATCAGGGACCTCCGCCATGTCTGACTGTAGGGGGCGTCTTCTTCTCTTTTTCCTGTAATCTCTATGTTGAGGCCTTCTCCTACTTTTGTCTCCTCTGACCAGAGAACATTCTTCCAGAACGGTTTTGGCTTTCTCAGGTAAGTTTTGGCAAACTCCAGCCTGGCTTCTGTCTCTGGGTAAGAAGTGGGGTCTTCCTGGGTCTCCTACCATACAGTCCCTTCTCATTCAGACGCTGACGCTGGATAGTACGGGGTGACACTGTTGCCCCCTCGGACTGCAGGGCAGCTTGGACTTGTTTGGATGTTAGTCGAGGTTCTTTATCCGCCATCCGCACAATCTTGCGGTGAAATCTCTGGTCAATGTTTCTTTTGCGTCCACATCTAGGGAGGTTAGCCACAGGGCCATGGGCTTTACACTTCTTGATGACACTGCGCACGGTAGACACAGGAACATTCAGGTCTTTGGAGATGGACTTGTAGCCTTGAGATTGCTCAGGCTTCCTCACAATTTTGCTTCTCAAGTTCTCAGACAATTCTTTGGTCTTCTTTCTTTTCTCCATGCTCAATGTGGTCACACAAGGACACAGGACAGAGGTGGAGTCAACTTTAATACATTTCAACTGGCTGCAAGTGTGATTTAGTTATTGCCACCACCTGTTAGGTGCCTCAAGTAAGTAACAGGTGCTGTTAATTGCACACATTAGAGAAGCATCACATGATTTTTCTTTCTATCTATCTATCTATCTATCTATCTATCTATCTATCTATCTATCGATCTATCTGAGTAGATCCTAACAGAAGTTGTTAAAGAAGCCGCCCGGGAGAAAGTGGTGATTCCTTTAATAAACAAGGGTTATAATGTATCTGACAGAGCAGTGGGAACTTGTAAGTGTTCAGAAGAAGGTCAGTGAAGATAGTGGACAATGTAATGTGCAGTATTGTAGGAGAATAAAGAAGGTAAATAAGTAGAGTGCCCCCTTTCAATGACCTGCAGCAGCCAGAGATAATCTATGGTGAAACCTGATACTAAGTATTCCATTTCCCTTTAGTGCCCCCACAGGGGAGATAAAGTATTACATCATGTCCATTCATATCACTGGGTTGTGTTTGTTGTGCAGGATAGGACAGGCCCTCCGGAGGGAGAAGCCCTCTTTATAAAGACTCTCACTCTGGTCAGATGAGGATTCTGAGTTTAGAACTGGTGCAGACTTCTATTATAATAAACATGTCAGTCCGAGGCATCTGAGCCGCGCTCACCCGCACTTACACAATATAGCGAGGTGCAGAACAGGGGTTGTGGCGCACATTAGACTCAAGAATGGGCTTGTATCATCCCTTTAGGCCACAATACTGGGACTGATAAATCTCCCTGTTGTCTCATGTTTTTGTAGGCTGAATTTGACAATCAAAATCAATGAAGATTGCGGGAGCCCATTAGGGAGAAGGGGTTTATCCCAGAGGCTGAGACACTAGGCAGGAAATATTCATATCTGATCTGGAGTCTCCATCGGTGGAGGACTCCGACCTACATGGAGGATTTTTTTCCTCCACTGGTTTCCATTTTAAAACAACAGACACTCAGGGGAGCCGATTATAGTCAACGTGATCCACTGGGCTCCAATGGAACCGCTATATTAGCAGTCCACCTCTCCGTTGTTCTGGTCCTCTGACCTGAAATATGGTGAAACATCACAAGTATGACCCTAGAGTCAGTGGGGCTACTCTTAGTATCCATGTTTTACAATTACTGGTGGATTGGCAATGGAGCACCATGAATGAGATGGTCGATGGCTGGTATTTTTGCTCAGTAATCCTTGGCTATCGGCGTTTGCCCCAATTTGTAATTTTAAAACATGACCTCCAGTCCTCCAGACTAGACCTCCAGACTAGAATAGACCTCCAGACTAGACTAGATCTCCAGACTAGACTAGACCTCCAGTCCTCCAGACTAGACCTCCAGACTAGACTAGACCTCCAGACAGTGATACATACCCAACTACAATGTATCGCCATCTTCTAAAACAACAGTAAGAATGTTTTACATCTCCGTCTCTTTGTAGCACCTCTGGCCGCACCCTACATCTATACTGACCTACAAGAGGTCCTCACTTTTCGGCAAGGTCCCCACTAGACTCTATAACTGCCCATCTTCCATAATTCATAACTTTGTCCCTAGCATCGTCCTCCGGAAGGAAACGGTTAAACAAAAAGTTGAAGTGCGGTACTTAAATAAGGCAACAGCTTGTTTAGCTATGGCTCATCACCAGATGTTTCATAACCATGGCTGATAGCTCAATTTGTCTTTTAGTATTTGGAATTTAACAACATGGTGATGTTGTACAGACGTAAGTGACTCATCTGTAGTCTTCTGTCTGCACATTAGTCGTTAGAGAGCATCAAGTGTGACATGAAACGTGCCTCGCCGAGCGCACCGGCAGAGCAGCAACAGGACCCGGCCATCGGCAAAAACTTATGTTCAATGTCTCAGTGATAGGAATGGTGTGTGGGTTGTAAGGAGTGTTGGCCGTGAGCTCCAGACAGGTACCCTAAGATGTTCTGCTAAATAATATAGTATGGTGCAAAAGTTTTAGGCAGTGTTCTCACCAAGTAAGAGAAGTTGATGTATTATTTTTTGTCAATAAACAAATTAAATGAATTAAGAAGTTTAAATATGATCAATATGTGGGCTGACCTTTGCCATTTGGAGGAGAAGTCTTGGAAGTGATGATATGGCCACCGCAGATATAGCCCTGATCTATGGCTCTGACCTTGGGTCACATGATCAGACTAGCAATGGCCAGGAGTCCTCCACCTCTACCTCCTGTCTCATGGTTAGTGCTAGTTACCTGTACTATGGGGGTAGAGTTACCATTATAACAAGGTCGTCTTTGAGCCCCCATAGTACAGGTATCGAGCAGGTGCAGCCACATGAGGGTGGGGTGCTAGTCCCAAATTCCAGGGTCAACATTAGGCCAATAACCCATAGAGCACTCCATGGGAAACACCCTTAAAGGTGTTCAGCACCAGATATCCATCACTAGATGTCCGTAGAATGGGTCATGCATAGGGTTGAGTGATCGGGATCGGAGAAGATCAGATGCCAATCGGCAATCAAGCAAATTCCACGATCGGGATCGACTGGAAAATATTTGGGTCTGTAGATAGTTTAGTAACCACAAGTTTCAAAGCCCCTGACCGTCCACGAGTATTGACCGTGGAACCGAAGCTTCAGCACAACATCGTGTGAATTTGTTAGACCTAAGTGGAGAATTTAGAACTCGAAATAGCAACGTTAATGTATATGACAATGGAGCCAGAAGAGATGTCACATTCTGTACCGGAAATCTCACCCGCTCCTTGACATCCGAGCACAAAGGGAAGGAATACATAGCCGAAAAATTGTATTACATCTGCACTGGGTAAGGAACTGTCTCCACTATCTCCAGGTCTGCTCGTCCACGTCTCATCCTTACCATGAATCCACTTAACTCAGTACAATGAAGACCTAAATGGCAGTCGTCTCACTTAATGCCGCTCCTTGAGTCGCTGACAGAATCTTCTAGAAGTGTTCTCAGCAAAATAAAGGAGCTGGAAGATTTTTGGCAGAATAAAAAGACGTAACAAAGAAAATACTGAATAATAAAATGATTCGCAACTGTAAGAAGCTCAGGGGTAGGGATCAGGGGAGGACGGAATATTAATGGGGAGAAGATATAAAGGGGGGGTCACCTGAGTGACAGCGGGGAAATGAGAGCTCAAACATACAAAGGTAAGAAAAGAAGAAGATCTACTGTGAAGTCTACAGACGGGGATAAGATGGGAGCTCAGAAATGACTGTGTCCGTCTAAGAGGTATACATGAGTGTGTGACCTATAGATAGGGGGCAGTATTATAGTAGTTACAGTACAGACCAAACGTTTGGCCGCACCTTCTCATTCGCAGAGTTTTCTGTATTTTTATGACTATGACAATTGTAGATCACACTGAAGGCATCAAAACTCAGAAGTAACATGTGGGATTATAGACTTACCAACAAAGTGTGACACAACTGACAATCTATCTTATATTCTCGGTTCCATTTGCTTTGATTCCTGCTTTGCACACTCTTGGCATTCTCTTGATGAGCTTCATGAGGTAGTCACCTGAAATGGTCTTCCAACAGTCTTGAAGGAGTTCCCAGAGATGCTTAGCACTTGTTGGCCCTTTTGCCTTCACTCTGCGGTCCAGCTCACCCCAAACCATCTGGATTGGGTTCAGGTCTGGTGACTGTGGAGGCCGGGACATCTGGTGTAGCCCCCCATCACTCTCCTTCTTGGTTACATAGCTCTTACACAGCCTGGAGGTGTTTGGGGTCAGTGTCCTGTTGGTCCAACTAAACGCAAACCGGATGGAATAGCATGTCGCTGTAAGATGCTGTGGTAGCCATGCTGGTTCAGCATAAATCCCCAACAGTGTCACCAGCTTGGCCCCCCCACACCATCACACCTCCTCCTCCATGCTTCATGGTGGGAACCAGGCATGTAGACGCCATCCCTTCACCTTTTCTGCGTTGCACAAAGACACGCTGGTGGGAACCAAAGATCTCAAATTTGGACTCATCAGACCTTGCCACAGATGTCCACTGGTCTAATGTCCATTCCTTGTGGTCTCTTCTGCTTGTTGCCGCTCCTTAGCAGTGGTTTTCTAGCAGCTATTTTACCATGAAGGCCGGCTGCTGCACAAAGTCTCCTCTTACCAGTTGTTGTAGAGATGTGTCTGCTGCTAGACCTCTGTGTGACATTGACCTGCTCTCTAATCTGAGCTGCTGGTAACCTGCGATGTCTGAGGCTGGTGACTCGGATGAACTTATCCTCCGCAGCAGAGGTGACTCTTGGTCTTCCTTTCCTGGGGCGCTCCTTATCCTCCGCAGCGGAGGTGACTCTTGGTCTTCCTTTCCTGGGGCGGTCCTTATCCTCCGCAGCGGAGGTGACTCTTGGTCTTCCTTTCCTGGGGAACTCGTCATGTCAGCCAGTTTCTTTGTAGTGCTTGATGGTTTTTGCAACTGCACTTGGGGACACTTTCAAAGTTTTACCAATTTTTCGGACTGACTGACCTTCATTTCTTACAGTAATGATGGCCACTCGTTTTTCTTTACTTAGCTGCTTTTTTACTGCCATAATACAAATTCTAAGAGTCTATTCAATAGGACTATCAGCTGTGTATCCACCTGACTTCTGCACAGCACAACTGATGGTCCCAACCCCATTTATAAGGCAAGAAATCCCACTTATTAACCCTGACAGGGCACACCTGGGAAGTGAGAACCATTGCCGGAGACTACCTCATGAAGCTCATCAAGAGAATGCCAAGAGTGTCCAAAGCAGGAATCAAAGCAAAAGGAACCGAGAATATAAGACAGATTGTCAGTTGTTTCACACTTTTTTAAGTATATAATTCTACATGTGATACTTCTGAGTTTTGATGCCTTCAGTGTGAATCTACAATTGTCATAGTCATGGAAATACAGAAAACTCTTTGAATGAGAAGGTGCGTCCAAACTTTTGGTCTGTACTGCATATGCTTGTACATAGGAGTAGTATTAGGGTCCATTCACATGGAGTAACGTGACGCGTGATGTGGCACGTATATGGCATGTGAGACTTTGCGCACCGTAAAAGCTCCCATTGATTTCAATGGGAGCCTGGATCGTATATGTGGCATTATTTTGCGGCCGTGATTTTGCGGCTGCAAATAGTATTCTGTCGGGAACATTTCCATTTCTTTGACACTCTTTGTATACTCAGTTCCCACCACGGGTTTCGCCTTATTCCTCACATTGTAGTTCTCTTCACACAGATGTCTGCAGTCAGCACATTTACCAAGGAACATAACACAAGACACTTTGGCTCGTACTCCGATCACCTTTCCATCTGTCTGTTTTGGACCAACTTGCGGTTGTTCTCATTTCCTCTATTGTGTTACTTGGTTGATGTTGTGTAAAGATTGAGCGAAGACCATGGTGGAACGTCTACAGATTGTAGAGTGGGGAGATGTTTAACACACAGCCAGAGGAAAACACACAAAAACCCAAAAGCTCTGAAATTATATCATTATTGTGAAATTACAGAGGAGAGCGGACGAGCCTTCAATGGTTTTGTTGGTTGAAAGTTTTCTAAATAGCGGCTTTCTAATTACAGAGGATGTCCAAGTCCTACAAACAAAAGAGGCCTGGAACGCAACATGGGCATCCTCCACCCCTCTGTCATGCAAATTACACCCATTGTTCCATGATTGGTTGATGCTACAATATACAATTTGGGCTTCTGCCATTATCACACAGTCAAGTGATCAAAAGGAAGAAATCTTTTTGAAATGAGTATTCTGCATATCAAAGACTTCCTGGCGTCAATGTCTATGTTCTTGTAGAGTCACCACAATCCATTGTCTGAAGATTGGGATTGGGGTTCAGCATGTAGGAATGGTTGGACTAGATTACCAGATGGTCCTCTGGTAGGTCATGGTTCTGGAAAAAAATGTGGCTCCAAGGTCCAGCAGAAGACATCCCCATTTATAGAGTAGAAGACCACTGACCACCTCCACCAAGTCCTGTCCTTATCATCTGATTTGGATTTTTTTCTGTAGCCCCTGAGCAATGAGTGCAGATAGTTTTGGTGCCTTGTATGTTTTATAGGCTGGAGGGTGCCAGGTAGGAGCAAACAATGGGGCATAGAGCTGGACTTGGCAGGGGTGGCAAAAGGTCCTCTAGAAGGTGTCTTGGAGCAATCACTTTCCACTTTGGTCCATATCTCATGGTCTAAGGTGACCTTCACGCTACGGTTTGGTGTCTTTTTGTCACGGAAAGTCCCCATCACATATGACAATCATATTCTTTGGCATTTTAACCCAATGGTGGGCAAAAATGTTCATTTAACCCCTATTTTTCTACTGCCTGGAATAGCCTAGTCTGTGACCATTGTAACTCATAGTAGAATCTGCTGAATTACTCACAGTATTAAATGAGATGGGCGAACCTCATAAGCCTCATTGGTGAGGTTTGTCCATCTCATGGGTTTACCAGACATCCTATTATTATCCTATAGGTCTTTTTAGAGCATAGTCAGTTTTATGAAGCTTCTGGACGCACCTATGGGGTGGATTGGCTTGCAAAACTCCTTTCCTTTTTGCAAACTTACCTGTAACTTGCCAATATGCAGTTCTCCCTTAGCTGGCCAATGGAGTCTAGTTCCCATAAACTGAGCACAGAAAGTAAAGAAAGATCTGCTCCATAAATTTCACTTACCTTGAGACAGCCCAACAATACTGCAGGACATATAGAGAGAAGTACTGGATTATACTGATATCAACATAGCATTTGGGTTGCGATAGAAACTTCCTATTAAGTTCCAGCATCAGCCTAAACCTCTGTCTCTGCTTCTATCTCTGTCAGCTCTTTCTTCATTCCCCCTCCCCTCTCCATAGAGCCCCTTAAACATGTAGATATAGAAAAGATCAACTGAACGGGGAATTGAACAGGGGAAGAAGGGGTTGGAGGAGGAAAACAGCCTGATATGAGGAGAAAGAAGCATTTTTCTTTTGTAAGACATGTTACCAAGCTTCTATTTGCCTGCACTATTGACTTATGTAAAGTTTGATGACATGGCAGTGACTATTTAAGGGTATCGCTCCATTGATGCTTCCAATTCCGGTAATGCCATGATATGTGCCTGAATTGCACCACGAGAGGTCCAGTGCACCAGAAATGTGGTGCCAAAGAATGGCTGTTCCCCAAAGACGTTCCACAACTACAATCTATGCCAAAAAATTCATGCTGATGGATTAGTACATTTACCCCATTGTAAATGGAAGCTGATAGAGAGACTGGGATGTCTGTGCAATTTTTTGGGTTTGTGCACAACTTTCAGTGGCGTTCCCAGTCCTGGCCGTTCCATTCAGTCATTTTTCTGCTCCGTAGACCATTCGCACTTGATGTGAATATCTTCATCCCATTCTTCACCAGCAGACAAATGTCCCCTTGCCTGGAATTTTCCGGCATCTCTTTCCAGCGCTTGTCATGAAGTGACTAACAGCTCCTACAATTCTTCTGTTTCTAAGCAATTTTTTTTTTTTCCTTGGCACCATTCGTATTATCATTGGGGAAGTTCAGTCCGAGCTGCCGTATGGTCCAGTGAGTCTGAAGCGAACGACAAATCTCAGTGTTTAATGGAAGGCGACATCACTTACTCTGCAGATCATATTCCGCTATAGGTCACGCGGACCCCATTCAATGATGTTTTGTCACCGCTCGCTGCAGATTTACAAATACGTTCTCCACTTAATGCAGCGCTGCCTGGTGAGAGCCACAACGGCTAATGTGCTTCGGGAGGGTTTGCTTTTGTTCCTTGTAAACTTCAATAAATTCTCCGCTTAATGCCGGCTCTTCTCTTTAGCATACAAATCAGTGGCCCTGGGTATAGCAAAAAGGTAAAACCCTGAATTCTGACTCTTTGTAAGGCTGACAGCGGAGACCTCTGCACTGGGGCTGTCCAAGGCTTATCCTTATACAGACTGGGCTGGTGGATGGTCCCGAGGGACTAAACCCCAGTTTCTTGACCTGTTACCTAGAGGCGTAACTTCAAACTCTAGGACCCCAATGCAAAATATGTCACTGGGCCCCCAACTTCTAGGTGTTATGTCTTATCTTGGTCTTTGGTTTCAGAGGCTCCAGAGCCCGGTAGTGACTGCTTCATCTGCACCACCTATAGCTATGTCCCTGTTGGGAACCAAGATCTGAAGGTGTCCTCAAGACAAGTATATATTACATGATTATATAAGTATGTAGTCAATGCTGGAAATTGGACCTCACTAATACTGAGATGGTGTTAGAGACCTCACCAGGCCTTAAGTGGTTTTATCTCAGGGTCTCTTGCAGCTTGTCTTACAACTTCCTTCGACTGACCAACATCTCAGAACTGCAGGGAGGAAGACTCCTTCTCTTGCTGCTCTTTCCTCTGCATGGACCTCCCTTGTCCTGGTCAGCTGGTAGACTGGACTTTTCCACAGTTGGTTGGACTTGCAGCCATCTCTTCTGTAGCTTGTGTTAGAGATACCTCGTCTTCTTCTCCTATAAAGTGTCCAGTCATTAGAGGTCACACTGGTCTCAGCCCTGAGGGCAAGGAGACCCCTTCTTCACTTTGATCTGCACGGACTTATCTCTGATTGCATCTTCGTCATCTGTAGCTACAGTAGCCAAAGTTATATGGGACACACATGTCCTAAGATTCACTTCTCAGTCAATACTTCTTTGTTACAATATGCATTATCTATCTATCTATCTATCTATCTATCTATCTATCTATCTCCTATCTATCTATCTCCTATCTATCTATCTATCTATCTATCTCCTATCTATCTATCTATCTATCTATCTATCTATCTATCTATCTCCTATCTATCTTCTATCTATCTATCTATCTATCTATCTATCTATCTATCTATCTATCTCCTATCTATCTCTCTATCTATCTCTCTATCTATCTATCTATCTATCTATCTATCTATCTAACTAACTATCTATCTCCTATCTATCTATCTATCTATCTATCTATCTATCTATCTATCTCTCTATCTTCTATCTATCTATCTATCTATCTATCTATCTATCTATCTATCTCCTATCTATCTATCTATCTATCTATCTATCTATCTATGTATATCCTATCTATCTATCTATCTATCTATCTATCTATCTATCTATCTATCTATCTATCATCTAACATGTTGCTTATTATGTACAACATAAAAGTTCCCTTTCCATGTGTTATTATGATATTACCCATAATGCAGTGTTGTGTTCGCCGCCTATTTGCAGGATAATATATATGTAATACATGGAAAGTAAAGCCGTTCTCTGTAATTTAGTGAAATGAGAAAAGTAAATTCCTCGTCTTGTTTTATTGCGATATTGATCAGACATGGAGGCATATAAAATTAATGAGCGCTGCCCGGCGTAAGAGGCCAATGTGCGCGGCTAAGAGTCGTCACACAGAGGTAAATGACCTTTCTGGTCATTATGGGAAATCTGGGGTTATTTTAATTGACTCTACGGGGAACGGTCAGGAAATTACTTATTTCTGTGCTTGGGATCTCTGATGTCTGAATTTGCAGTAAAAGTTATAATTCAGAGAATATAAAGATATAAGCAGGAGGTGCGAGCGCTGGTATATCCAATAGATTGTCCGGATATACTGTATTATATCTCTTATCTGACTATCTATCTATCTATCTATCTATCTATCTCCTATCTATCTATCTATCTATCTATCTATCTATCTATCTATCTATCTATCTCCTATCTATCTATCTATCTATCTATCTATCTCCTATCTATCTATCTATCTATCTATCTATCTATCTATCTTCTATCTATCTATCTATCTATCTATCTATCTATCTATCTAGCTAGCTAGCTATCTCCTATCTATCTATCTATCTATCTATCTATCTATCTCCTATCTATCTATCTATCTATCTATCTATCTATCTATCTATCTCCTATCTATCTATCTATCTATCTATCTCCTATCTATCTATCTATCTATCTATCTATCTCCTATCTATCTATCTATCTATCTATCTATCTATCTATCTATCTCCTATCTATCTATCTATCTATCTATCTATCTATCTCCTATCTATCTATCTATCTATCTATCTATCTATCTATCTTCTATTTATCTATCTATCTATCTATCTATCTATCTCTCTATCTATCTCCTATCTATCTATTTATCTATCTATCTATCTATCTATCTATCTATCTATCTCCTATCTATCTATCTATCTATCTATCTATCTATCTCCTATCTATCTATCTATCTATCTATCTATCTATCTTCTATTTATCTATCTATCTATCTCTCTATCTATCTCCTATCTATCTATTTATCTATCTATCTATCTATCTATCTATCTATCTCCTATCTATCTATCTATCTATCTATCTATCTATCTCCTATCTATCTATCTATCTATCTATCTATCTATCTATCTCCTATCTATCTATCTATCTATCTATCTATCTATCTCCTATCTATCTATCTATCTATCTATCTATCTCCTATCTATCTATCTATCTATCTATCTATCTATCTATCTATCTCCTATCTATCTATCTATCTATCTATCTATCTCCTATCTATCTATCTATCTATCTATCTATCTATCTATCTCCTATCTATCTATCTATCTATCTATCTATCTATCTATCTCCTATCTATCTATCTATCTATCTATCTATCTATCTAGCTATCTATCTCCTATCTATCTATCTATCTAGCTATCTATCTCCTATCTATCTATCTATCTATCTATCTATCTATCTATCTATCTCCTATCTATCTATCTATCTATCTATCTATCTCCTATCTATCTATCTATCTATCTATCTATCTCCTATCTATCTATCTATCTATCTATCTATCTATCTATCTCCTATCTATCTATCTATCTATCTATCTATCTATCTCCTATCTATCTATCTATCTATCTATCTATCTATCTCCTATCTATCTATCTATCTATCTATCTATCTATCTATCTAGCTATCTATCTTCTATCTATCTATCTATCTATCTATCTATCTATCTATCTCCTATCTATCTATCTATCTATCTATCTATCTCCTATCTATCTATCTATCTATCTATCTATCTATCTATCTATCTCCTATCTATCTATCTATCTATCTATCTATCTATCTATCTATCTATCTCCTATCTATCTATCTATCTATCTATCTATCTATCTATCTATCTATCTATTTCTTGTCCTCTTACATAGATATATAGTAGTCATACATCACAGCTCTAATGAAGTGTAATATTTTAGCTTCCATTAATAGACTCGTCCTCGGTCCGGTAATTTCCGCTTATAATGAAACCATTTCTTTATTAATCCACAGATCAGTAAAAGCTTTTCCAGACAAGTGTAAAGGACTGTGAGATAAATCATGGCCGACCATTAGAAGTACGACTACATTAACATAAGACACATCCCATAGACACATCGTAAAAACAGACGCACAGAAATATTAGTATGTGGGGAGGCGGTAGATACAAGTCTTAGGCAGTGTTCAGATGGTGCATAGAATAATCTGCTGCAGAATCTGCACAAGGACCTTGTCTCAGTCAATGGGTCTAATCTGTGTGCAACACTGGCTGAATCCACTGCAGAAACCTTCCATGGATGGACCTTAGCAGCAGACGGCCAGTGCGAGCGCCATTACTGGGGAGACACAAAGATATATCCCAGGGGGCAAAAGATCAAAAATAATAGTATCACTGAGCAGTGGAGATACATAGCCGGGATGACCGGGGGCAGAATTTGGCACAAGTTGCAAAAATGGATGAATCCTTCCTGCTGGTGGTGGTAATGGGGGGTTTTGGTGCCCCTGGATTCTCTGATACCTGTAGTGACCAACACAAATGACCAAACTTCTGAAGGCCAAAGAAAGTGCAATACAAGATCAGTCTAATATAGTCAAATATATATACAGAATAACCTATAGATACATAGGTGACTGATTGGATTAGATACATAGATGAGTGTTATAATTAGATACATAGGTGAATGATACAATTAGATACATAAGTGACTGATACAATTACATAAATAGGTAAGTGATAGTATTAGAAACATAGGTTACAGATATGATTAGATATATAGGTGACTGATATGATTAGATACATAAGCAACGGATGCAATTAGATACATAGCTTAGGCCCGGCTCACATCTGCATTTGGGCCATTCCATTCCTCTATCCACATGACATAAGCGGAGAGAAGTCCTGCAAGCAGCGCTTTTATCTCCGCATTTTTCATGCAGAAACAAACCCCATTATAGTCGATGGGTTCCGTGGGTTTCCTAAGGTAATCGCTTTTTTATATGTATAGATTTCCATTCGGGGGGTCCCCAAGCAGAATCCCGAATGGAAACCTGCATGCAAATCTAAACTGGGCCTTTCTGATACGATTAGATACATAAGTGACTGATACAATGAGATACATTTGTAGCATCAGGCTATGAGTGCATATTGTAGCAGTCTGAAGGAACAGACAAGTTATTACACAGGACACAATCGTCTCCATGTTCTCGGCTACCCAGGGACGGCTCTGATAGAAGCGAGCGGCGGTCTGTGGGGGAGCGAGCGGCGGTCTGTGGGGGAGCCGTCTACACACTTGATTTACAATTCTCTCTTCTAAGGGCGGGAGGTTGTAACATTTCACCCAACTGTGTCTTCCACTAAACACCTACTACACACCTCAGCTCCCCACATTAATATTCATGCCGCGGCCCCACATAAATATGGATGACACGTTCTGTAATAAATATATAATGCCGTGTTGTGTCATAAATATAAATATGACCGGCAGGGATTATCTATGCTGCAATGCTGACACTGGCAAAATGGAAATGATGGCTACTCTCCCAAGCCTGCAATCTGATAATTGTGCCTGTTACCTTAGGAGGAAATTTACCATATATACATATACATATACTGGGGATATAGATATATTGTATACTCACAGCTATCTATCTATCTATCTATCTATCTATCTATCTATCTATCTATCTATCTCCTATCTATCTATCTATCTATCTATCTTCTATCTATCTATCTATCTATCTATCTATCTATCTATCTATCTCCTATCTATCTCCTATCTCCTATCTATCTACCTCCTATCTATCTATCTATCTATCTATCTATCTATCTATCTATCTATCTACCTCCTATCTATCTATCTATCTATCTACCTCCTATCTATCTATCTATCTATCTATCTATCTTCTATCTATCTATCTATCTATCTATCTATCTATCTATCTATCTATCTCCTATCTATCTATCTATCTATCTATCTATCTCCTATCTATCATCTATCTATCTATCTATCTATCTATCTATCTATCTATCTATATATCTATCTATCATCTATCTATCTATCTATCTATCTATCTATCTATCTCCTATCTATCTATCTATCTATCTATCTATCTATCTATCTCCTATCTATCTATCTATCTATCTATCTATCTATCTATCTATCTACCTCCTATCTATCTATCTATCTATCTATCTATCTCCTATCTATCTATCTATCTATCTATCTATCTATCTATCTCCTATCTATCTATCTATCTATCTATCTATCTATCTATCTATCTATCTCCTATCTATCTATCTATCTATCTACCTCCTATCTATCTATCTATCTATCTATCTATCTATCTATCTCCTATCTATCTATCTATCTATCTATCTATCTATCTATCTATCTATCTACCTCCTATCTATCTATCTATCTATCTATCTCCTATCTATCTATCTCCTATCTATCTATCTATCTATCTATCTATCTATCTATCTCCTATCTATCTACCTCCTATCTATCTATCATCAGGGTCTGGGGTTGCTAGGTGGGGTATATATGTATATATGTTGGTGTTATCTCCTGGAGATGGGATATATATATATATATATATATATATATATATATATATATATATATATATATATATATATAGTCAGCATCTGGGGTTGCTAGGTGGGGTGGCATAGACACACAAGTCCAGTTTCTTTTAGTCCAAAACAAAGGTAGAGTTTATTGTCACTTAAAAACAGTAGTGCAGCAACAAAAGGAAACAATCCAAAAATAACTCCCTGCCCGGCACTAACTAAACATAGAATAGGTGACCTCACCTAGAATAACAGAAATCCAAAAGCCAGTAGAATCATTCAGGACACAGGTCCAAAAATATGACCTCTCTGTCAGCTCTCCAGCCAAGCTCTGCCCAAAGTGTTGCTGCTGGAGCTGACTTCTTAAGCCTCCTTGACAAGGAAACTCTCTACAGCTGAGTCGCTGGAAGAACATCCCCAAAGTGTGGACTGGAGCGGTGTGGAATTACAGGTCCCACTACCAACCTACCTGCCATTCCTAAAAATCCAGCCCAGTACTGAGCATTTACCAAAATACTCAGCAGACGAAAGTTGTCTCCTGAGAACAAACATTCCTGGAGTTTTCTCATCTCGCCCACCTGAGTAGTCTGGGTAAGATGTACACCCCCTCCATTACCTGTACAGCCATTGGCTTACATATTTCCCCTCTTCTCCAGACCGGAGGGCTGGGCATTTGTGACCGTCATACAATGGACCCTTGACAGGGCATCAGCGTTTCCCAATAATTTCCCTGGTCTGTGTTCTACATCAAACACAAAATTTTGCAGCGACAGGAGCCAACGGGTAACCCTAGCATTTCTGTCCCTATTGATTTTCATCCATGTAAGAGGAGCATGGTCAGTGATCAATGTAAACGTTCTACCCAGGAGGTAATACCTCAGGGCATCCAGCGCCCACTTAATGGACAAACATTCCCTCTCTTCAATGGTGTAGTTTTTCTCAGCGGGGGACAACTTCTTGCTCGGGTACATTACTGGATGCTCCTCACCATCTACAACCTGGGACAGCACCGCTCCTAGACCTGCATTTGAGGCATCTGTCTGCGCCAGGAACTCCTTCCTATAGTCAGGGGCTATCAGCACTGGCTGCTGGCATAGAGCTTGTTTTAGCCTCTGGAATGCCTCCTCTGCCTCCGGTGTCCTGCAGATCATCACTGACTTCCCACCTTTCGTCAGGTCAGTGAGAGGAGCTGCAATAGAGGCAAAGTTTGGCACAAACCTCCAATAGTAGCCAGCAATGACAAGAAATGCCCTGACTTGCTTCTTGGTTAGCGGTCTTGGCCAGTTCTGTATTGCCTCCACCTTATTGATTTGGGGCTTTATTACCCTTTTGCCAATGACATCGCCCAGGTACTTGGCTTCCTCCGGCCCTAAAGCACATTTCTCAGGGTTAATAGTAAGGCCTGCCTCACTTATGGAGTCCAGTACTGCCTGCACCTTACAGAGATGACTTCCCCAGTCTGGGCTATGAATGAATGTGGCTGCAAGATCTGGTCCATCAACCTCTAAAAGGTAGCAGGGGCTCCATGCAAACCAAATGGCATAACCCTGTACTGGAACAGACCTTCACACCAGACCTTCAGAACAACAAAGGCTGTTTTCTCTTTGGCTTGTTTAGACAAAGCTATTTGCCAGTAACCTTTTGTCAGGTCCAGTGTGGTTATGTACCTGGCATTACCCAACTTCTCAATCAGCTCATCAACCCTGGGTATGGGATAAGCGTTAAACTTGGAAATCTCATTCAATTTTCTAAAATCATTGCAAAACCTCCAAGTACCATTGGGCTTTGGTATCAATACAATTGGGTTAGACCACTCACTTTTGGATTCCTCTGTTACACCTAATTCCAGCATGTGTTTAACCTCAGCTGACACCACCTCCCTACGTACCTCCGGTATTCTGTATGGTTTGAGGTTTACTTTCCTCCCAGGTTCTGTCTCTACATGGTGCTCTATCAGGTGTGTACGCCCTGGTTTCTCCAGCAGAGAGTCCCTTCTTGGGCTGGTGGACTGCCTAGAAAACCCATCATAGCTCTTTTCCCTCCGCTCTCAAATAACGGAACAGTCTTACCGGGAGGTGCCCTCCGCCGGGTGTTCCTGGGGGATGGTCGCGGTGTAGGGTCATCATGGAGTTCCGCCTCAGTCGCCAGGTACCTCTCCAGAAGGCTGATGAGCTGGTTGGAATCTTTAGGGTCTCCATGTCCAACCCAGCGCTGCAATGCAGGAGGAAGAGCTCTGGTGAACCGGTCTAGGACCACCTTCTCCACCATCTTTGCAGGGGTACAGGTGTCTGGTTCCAGCCACTTTTTCACCAGGTGAATCAGGTCATACATTTGGGATCTGGCAGGCTTGTCCATCTGGTAGCTCCAGGTATGTACCCGCCGGGCACAGACAGCAGTGGTTACCCCCAGCCGAGCAAGAATTTCCACCTTTAGTTTGTCATAGTCCTGGATATCTTGCTTGCAGACGTCATAATAGACCTTCTGGGGTTCACCCAGATAGGGTGCAATGACGTCTGCCCAGTCAGCAGCTGGCAGTTTCTCCCGTTTGGCCACTCTCTCAAACACAGTCAGGAAGGCCTCCACGTCATCATCTGGGGTCATCTTTTGCAAAGCTCTTTGCACAGCCCACTTCTCATCTCTGTGCTCCACAGGTCTCTGCAGGTTAGTGACCACAGTCTCTTTAAGAAGCGCAATTTGCTCCATCAACAAACGATTTGTTTGTTGTCGCTGCACATTGGACTGCATGAGATGCTTCAGTAACTCCTCCATAGTTCGGGTCTGTATAGCGGCAGCAGCCTTCACCCACGACATAAAAATAAAAAATCTCTAGCAAGGAGTGGACGTGTTGTTGTCCCTAGCAGCTGCTGTATGCCCTCATCCTGCACCAATTGTCAGGGTCTGGGGTTGCTAGGTGGGGTGGCATAGACACACAAGTCCAGTTTCTTTTAGTCCGAAACAAAGGTAAAGTTTATTTTCACTCATAAAGGTAGTGCAGCAACAAAAGGAAACAATACAAAAATACCTCCCTGCCTGGCACTAACTAAACATAGAATAGGTGACCGCACCTAGAAGAACAGAAATCCAAAAGCCAGTAGAATCATTCAGGACACAGCTCCAAAAATATGACCTCTCTGTCAGCTCTCCAGCCAAGCCCTGCCAAAGTGTTGCTGCTGGAGCAACTTCTTAAGTCTCCTTGATGAGGAGACTCTCTGCAGCCAGAACATCCCCAACGTGTGGACTGGAGGAGGGTGGAATGACAGGTCCCACTACCAACCTACCTGCCATTCTTTGGTGTGTTACAAACGTGTCCGCTCATCTCTATCCCAACTGAGTAAAGAGCTTTGAAGTTTCCAAAAATTTCAGATTCAACGTCTACCACCCAATATCATCATTATATTTTGGGTTCTTCAGACCTCAGAGGCTTTTATGTCTATTATGGAGATCTGTATCACAGGACTGAGCTCTGACCCCTGATATATTAAGAAATCAGATTGGGCTTTGTTCTAATTGTTCTAATTTCTTGACGTGTTTATGTTACTTGTCATTTCAATCCAGATTACTGAACAGACCAGATCTACGATTTGCATCCATATGATACCATAACGATAGAATTGTGTATCTCATTTTTTGCATTGATACTCATTATAGCGGTGTACGCTGTGCAGACATGGCGGTAACATCTCATCCAGAGCAATAATAACCATTGCAGCCATACTGGTCCCCCCATCACACTCTGTCTATGTAATTGACGGCCATTGTAAAGCATATGGGATCTGTAATCATAACCCCGATCAATGCCCGTCATATGAGATCGACTCCAACAAGAGGCTGGAAAACACTTGTTTAATCTGAGCTGAGATGAAGAGAATGAATGATATTCGGCCCCATCTGCGCTCCAAAATCTTGGCCGCCGCTCATCTGTCTCCTCCCTCGAGTCACAAACTGACAACAGTGATAGAGATGATACAGTTACGAGAAGTCGCCGTCCAGTAGGCGAAGGGACACGATGTGGGGGAATACATGTCAATGAACGAAAATAGTCAAATAAGCCAAAAAAGAATGGAGAGGATTGAATGTATATAGCAACTCTATAGGCCCAATGTATCGGGGGAGGATTGTATACAGCGGAGTCTGGTGAGACGACTGATGCGGTTTATTCAGATGTTTGGAAGTATTAGATACAGAAAGAAAAGATTGATGAGTAAAATGAAAATGCATCGAGGAACTCACACAAAGCAACAATATGAGAGTCTGAGGGAGGAAATGTATCAGACATGATTAATCTGGATAGATAGATAGATAGATAGATAGATAGATAGATAGGAGATAGATAGATAGGAGATAGATAGATAGATAGATAGATAGGAGATAGATAGATAGATAGATAGATAGATAGATAGGAGATAGATAGATAGATAGATAGATAGATGATAGATAGATAGATAGATAGATAGATAGATAGATAGATAGGAGATAGATAGATAGATAGATAGATAGATAGATGATAGATAGATAAATAGATAGATAGGAGATAGATAGATAGATAGATAGAAAGATAGATAGATAGGAGATAGATAGATAGATAGATAGATAGATAGGAGATAGATAGATAGATAGATAGATAGATAGATAGATAGGAGATAGCTAGATAGCTAGATAGATAGATAGATAGATAGATAGATAGATAGATAGGAGATAGATAGATAGATAGATAGATAGATAGGAGATAGATAGCTAGATAGATAGATAGGAGATAGATAGATAGATAGATAGATAGATAGATAGATAGGAGATAGATAGATAGATAGATAGATAGATAGATAGATAAGAAAGAACAGCAGAGTAGTAAAGTGAAGATAGAAGAAGAAAAGAGAAGAAGGAAAGCAAGGAGGAAAACAAAGAGAGGGAAGGAGAAAGATGTGGTAAAGAAGAGAAGAGTAAAGTGAAGAGATGGGGCGAGAAGAAAATAAGAAGGGAAAAAGGGTAAAGAAGAAGAAGGGAAGGGGACGAGAGGAGAAAATACTGGTGAGGAAGAGTAGAGCGGAGAACTGAAGGATAAGAGGAAAGAAGAAAAAATAAGGAAATAAGAAGAGAGGAAAAGGGAGTCACATGACGATGAAAAACAGATTCTAGAGGTTGGGAAAAGTGAAAACAGGAAAGATAGTGGAGGAGAAGAAAAAAGAGAAGAAACAAGAGGAGTGAGGAGAAAGGAAAGATATCAAGGGAGGCTAAAAAATGGGAAGAAAGTGGAGAGAAATAATAATGAGAGAAGGAAGAAGAAAGGAAGGATGGAGGAAAAGAGGGTAAATATAAAGGCAGGCGGATGGAGAGGACATGGAGAATACAGAAGGGTCCCCACTTGTCAAAATAAATGATAAAACGTAACTTTTAATAAATACACTAATAAAACTCGTCCCTCCTCAGTCCTTCTTAGTATAAAATAGCCACCCTCTTTTTGATACTAAATCGGGTATAATACAGATTCTGAGTGAACACCTTGATCAGGAGGAAAGTATTGCTAGGTGAGTGTCAGTGGCTGACTGGTCGTATGACCAATCAACCCCTCTATTCGCAACACCCCAATCTACATCACATTACTTCCACATCCATAGTTTTGAAGGTGTAATCACTATATCAACACAATTACTGGTGCCTAGTGGATATGCAACAGATACAATGTTACAATGTTAGAAAGGCACTAATGTATCTGGTTCTGACAATGCAGGGGGTAAGTAACATTGTATCTATTGCATATCCACTAGGCACCAGTAATTGTGTTGATATAGTGATTACACCTTCAAAACTATGGATGTGGAAGTAATGTGATGTAGATTGGGGTGTTGCGAATAGAGGGGTTGATTGGTCATACGACCAGTCAGCCACTGACACTCACCTAGCAATACTTACCTCCTGATCAAGGTGTTCACTCAGAATCTGTATTATACCCGATTTAGTATCAAAAAGAGGGTGGCTATTTTATACTAAGAAGGACTGAGGAGGGACGAGTTTTATTAGTGTATTTATTAAAAGTTACGTTTTATCATTTATTTTGACAAGTGGGGACCCTTCAAGTATTGGTATTAGTTAGTTTCCCTACACCCTTGCATATTCACTGAGAATACAGAAGGGCGTGAGAAAAATGGAAATACAGAAACATTGAATATCTGAGGACGTTTAATCACAATTTCTGTAGTATTTTGTAAAAAACCACCTATAAGGCATCAGCAGCATCCACAGCCTGTACTACAAGGTCCACAGCAATGTCTGACTTTCATGGCTGAGAGAACAAATAGTATGCTGCAAATCTAATCTGTTAAGAGTTCAAGATTTGATATGTCCAAATTGCTTTGTTGGCCGTGTGACAAATTCAATTTCAAGTAAATACCAGGATTTGTCCGCGAAAGCTGTAGGTGAACTTATACATAATGCTACAGAGATTCTACATGTTGTTTAATAAGTACTGCAAATTTACCTATTACCCGACATCTAGAACTAAACACAGATTGTATGGTGCCAAAAATAAATCTATTCTTAACATTTACAATAAAACATGCAGATATAATGGACGGTCTTATGCAAACACTTTCCAAATTACTTGTTAGGGCACTTTGGGATCGAAAACCCACTCACTTACCAGCACAGAAAAAGGGGATTCTTAAAATAAGTCTATATAACATATATATATATATATATATATATATATATATATATATATATATATATATATATATATATAACATCGTATCCAAGAAAACGCAACAATAAACTAAGGAACTGTAACTACTTACATTATTATAATACTACCTCCTATGTACAAGAATATAACTACTATAATACTACTCCTATGTACTAGAATATAACTACTATAATACTGCCTCCTATGTACAAGAATATAACTACTATAATACTACTCCTATGTACTAGAATATAACTACTATAATACTACTCCTATGTACAAGAATATAACTACTATAATACTACTCCTATGTACAAGAATATAACTACTATAATACTGCTCCTATGTACAAGAATATAACTACTATAATACTACTCCTATGTACAAGAATATAACTACTATAATACTACCTCCTATGTACAAGAATATAACTACTATAATACTACTCCTATGTACAAGAATATAACTACTATAATACTACTTCTATGTACAAGAATATAACTACTATAATACTACTCCTATGTACAAGAATATAACTACTATAATACTACTCCTATGTACAAGAATATAACTACTATAATACTACTCCTATGTACAAGAATATAACTACTATAATACTACCCCTATGTACAAGAATATAACTACTATAATACTACTCCTATGTACAAGAATATAACTACTATAATACTACTTCTATGTACAAGAATATAACTACTATAATACTACTCCTATGTACAAGAATATAACTACTATAATACTGCTCCTATGTACAAGAATATAACTACTATAATACTACTCCTATGTACAAGAATATAACTACTATAATACTGCTCCTATGTACAAGAATATAACTACTATAATACTACTCCTATGTACAAGAATATAACTACTATAATACTGCCCCTATGTACAAGAATATAACTACTATAATACTACTCCTATGTACAAGGATATAAATACTATAATACTACTCCTATGTACAAGAATATAACTACTATAATACTATCTCCTATGTACAACAATATAACTACTATAATACTACTCCTATGTACAAGAATATAACTACTATAATACTACTCCTATGTACAAGAATATAACTACTATAATACTACTCCTATGTACAAGAATATAACTACTATAATACTACTTCTATGTACAAGAATATAACTACTATAATACTACTCCTATGTACAAGAATATAACTACTATAATACTACTCCTATGTACAAGAATATAACTACTATAATACTACTCCTATGTACAAGAATATAACTACTATAATACTACCTCCTATGTACAAGAATATAAGTACTATAATACTGCTCCTATGTACAAGAATATAACTACTATAATACTACTCCTATGTACAAGAATATAACTACTATAATACTACTCCTATGTACAAGAATATAACTACTATAATACTACTCCTATGTACAAGAATATAACTACTATAATACTACTCCTATGTACAAGAATATAACTACTATAATACTACTCCTATGTACAAGAATATAACTACTATAATACTGCTCCTATGTACAAGAATATAACTACTATAATACTACTCCTATGTAGAAGAATATAACTACTATAATACTACCTTCTATGTACAAGAATATAACTACTATAATACTAACTCCTATGTACAAGAATATAACTACTATAATACTACCTCCTATGTACAAGAATATAACTACTATAATACTACTCCTATGTACAAGAATATAACTACTATAATACTACCTTCTATGTACAAGAATATAACTACTATAATACTACTCCTATGTACAAGAATATAACTACTATAATACTACCTCCTATGTACAAGAATATAACTACTATAATACTACTCCTATGTACAAGAATATAACTACTATAATACTACTCCTATGTACAAGAATATAACTACTATAATACTACCTCCTATGTACAAGAATATAACTACTATAATACTACTCCTATGTACAAGAATATAACTACTATAATACTACCTCCTATGTACAAGAATATAACTACTATAATACTACTCCTATGTACAAGAATATAACTACTATAATACTACTCCTATGTACAAGAATATAACTACTATAATACTACCTCCTATGTACAAGAATATAACTACTATAATACTGCTCCTATGTACAAGAATATAACTACTATAATACTACTCCTATGTACAAGAATATAACTACTATAATACTACTCCTATGTACAAGAATATAACTACTATAATACTACTCCTATGTACAAGAATATAACTACTATAATACTGCTCCTATGTACAAGAATATAACTACTATAATACTACTCCTATGTACAAGAATATAACTACTATAATACTACCTCCTATGTACAAGAATATAACTACTATAATACTACCTCCTATGTACAAGAATATAAGTACTATAATACTGCTCCTATGTACAAGAATATAACTACTATAATACTACTCCTATGTACAAGAATATAACTACTATAATACTACTCCTATGTACAAGAATATAACTACTATAATACTACTCCTATGTACAAGAATATAACTACTATAATACTACTCCTATGTACAAGAATATAACTACTATAATACTACTCCTATGTACAAGAATATAACTACTATAATACTGCTCCTATGTACAAGAATATAACTACTATAATACTACTCCTATGTAGAAGAATATAACTACTATAATACTACCTTCTATGTACAAGAATATAACTACTATAATACTAACTCCTATGTACAAGAATATAACTACTATAATACTACCTCCTATGTACAAGAATATAACTACTATAATACTACTCCTATGTACAAGAATATAACTACTATAATACTACCTTCTATGTACAAGAATATAACTACTATAATACTACTCCTATGTACAAGAATATAACTACTATAATACTACCTCCTATGTACAAGAATATAACTACTATAATACTACTCCTATGTACAAGAATATAACTACTATAATACTACTCCTATGTACAAGAATATAACTACTATAATACTACCTCCTATGTACAAGAATATAACTACTCTAATACTACTCCTATGTACAAGAATATAACTACTATAATACTACCTCCTATGTACAAGAATATAACTACTATAATACTACTCCTATGTACAAGAATATAACTACTATAATACTACTCCTATGTACAAGAATATAACTACTATAATACTACCTCCTATGTACAAGAATATAACTACTATAATACTGCTCCTATGTACAAGAATATAACTACTATAATACTACTCCTATGTACAAGAATATAACTACTATAATACTACTCCTATGTACAAGAATATAACTACTATAATACTACTCCTATGTACAAGAATATAACTACTATAATACTGCTCCTATGTACAAGAATATAACTACTATAATACTACTCCTATGTACAAGAATATAACTACTATAATACTACCTCCTATGTACAAGAATATAACTACTATAATACTACTCCTATGTACAAGAATATAACTACTATAATACTACTCCTATGTACAAGAATATAACTACTATAATACTGCTCCTATGTACAAGAATATAACTACTATAATACTGCTCCTATGTACAAGAATATAACTACTATAATACTACTCCTATATACAAGAATATAACTACTATAATACTACTCCTATGTGCAAGAATATAACTACTATAATACTACCTCCTATGTACAAGAATATAACTACTATAATACTGCTGCTGTGTATTGCGGTATAATATGGAGCAGGCCGTTGATACATATTTCTATACTTGTACATCGCTCGGTCTTCGCTCTCGTGTTCTCGTCAGGCCGACACTGTCAGACATTTCCCAGTAACTAATCTATATTGATGAAGTGAGACATTACATAGCGCATGATGTTTATTAATAAATCATAACAATCGCGGTCGTATTTTACGCCTTTAGCGGCTTGTCTTTAATGTTTGGCTTATTGAGGTAATTGAGTCCACAGAAATACTGGTAAGATGACATAAAACCGTAAATAGGACGTTAGGAGCCACATTAGCGCCATTGAATATTACACAGAATATACATTTCGAGGGGGAAAAAGCCTCGTAAAAAAATCATAAAGTGGTGGGAACATAAAAAGTGTTTTCTAAGCAGATTTTTTGTGAGATCGCATTAAAGAGCCCAGTCAAGCAGGGAATATTTGTCTGTGAAACAATCTGTCTGAGGCGCGGAGTCATTTACCTGAGAATTTTCCCATTTAGACTTCCCTTCTGGTACATGGCGGCTGTCACATCCCGTGTATTAGGCGGGTGACACGCTCCGCACAGGGATTAGGTCTGCTTGCTGGACGACGTGAGACGTTGCGACGCGACAGCAGGGATTTTCATCAGCACCCGTATTGCTCCTCGCTCATACAGACGTTGACATTCCGCACAGCATATGTTTGCATTACTTAAGTCTATGGCGCCTGTTAGACTGTAGTCAGTGTCAGATCTGGTTTGGGGCATTTTTCAATTTTCTCGATATTCCTGGAAACTGTCCTGTTATAACTTCTACTTTTTTCTCAATCCACTCCTGGCCTTGGCTCAAAGAAATGCAGCAAAGTCTGCAACAAAGAGAGCTCCTTTTCCACAATGTGGGGCCTGAAGGTCCATATCTGCAACCATTGTTAAAGGGGTAATTCCCACATCGCATACTCACCAGTCTTCACTGCTGTAAAATCTTCTTTCTTCCTGGTTTCTTGCATCATTTGGTGGGTGGGGTTTCACATGCAACCTGCCATTTAGCTCCGCCCCCAAATTAACATGTAGCTCCGCTCACCGCATAGTGTGATCCTATGGGGCGGCTGAAGGGCCTGTGATATCATCAAAGGTCCTTAAACAACACTATATGCACAATATTGGACAATGAAGTACAGGCAGGAGCAACTCCATTCTGTGTTACATACAGAGACTGCCTGTCTCTGCCATAATGAACACAATTGAATTAGCTAACCTGATAACTGGGAGAACAGAAAAAATGAAAGCAGCTCCTCTCCCCTATCTTAGAGCAGGACCTAGGTCACGTGGTGCAGACACAGGAATAGCTAGATACACAGGCTCGCTCCCTGCACTTAGCCCCTCCACCCTCCCCCTGAGAGCAGCAGATACATCACTTGTGTCAACAATGAAGTGAATAAATGAAGATAGTGGACAAACAAAGCAGTTTTGCTGAAGCAGTGTATTTAGGAAAAGTCTTACATCCACATTAACAAGCAGTATAGATAGGATCCTTGTGATGGACAGCCCCTTTAAGTGTATTTAAAAATGTAGCAACTTTGAAAGTAATATTGGTTACAAATGTGTTTTGTGTCTACAGGTCCTAGGCAGGTCAATGAACTGCAGAATGAGGTAGTGAATGATATGTTGTGAAGTTTAAATGTATTTAATTTTTTTGGGAGGTAGGTGAGGAGTTCTACTGGGGAACCCCAAGCCAGAACATCATGAGGCAATGGCCTCACCAGTGGTTGGAGTCCATGTCTATTGTCACTGTTACAAAAAAAAAAAAAAATTAAAATAAATTATTATTATTATTATTATTATTATTATTATTATTATTATTATTATTATTATTATTATTATTATTATTATTATTACTATAATAAGTAGAATAACAGTATCAATGAAAAATAATAACACTAATAGAATAATAATAATAATAATAATAATAATAATAATAATAATAATAATACAAAATAATAGTAATATTGAAAAAAAATAATGATAAGAATAAGAATAACTGTATCAATAAATAATAATAATAATAATAATAATAATAATAATAATAATTATTATTATTATTATTATTATTATTATTCCGTATATACTCAAGTATAAGCCATGTTTTCAGTGGGTGGGGGGGGGGGGGGGAGGGGGGTCTTTGACCAGCTGCAATAGTAATGTATGAATCTCCCATAAAATAGTGGGGGAAAAAAAGAAGCTTTAAAAAATATATAATAAAAAAAATTAAGTAAATAAAAGTTGTAAATCCCTCCTTTCCCTAGAATACATATAAAAGTAGAAAATGACTGTGACACACATACACATTAGATCTCCCTGTGTCTACTGAATATAGGGGATCTGCAGTGCTCCTGTTCTGTTGGGAAGGGGTTAATAGGAGCACTGCAGATCCCCTATATTCAGCCAGGCTGAATTCCAAGTGGGGGGAAAAAAAACCCAGTCCTCAAGCTCAAGGAAGGGGCAGACAGACAACCAAAACACCGCTCCCCCCCCCCCCCCCCCCCCCCTCCAGCACCTACTGCACCCAAAAACTCCGACCATTTTAATTTTTGAAATTTTCCAGTAGCTGCTGCATTTCCCCCCCTCGGCTTATACAGTACTCGAGTCAATAATTTTTCCCAGTTTTTTGTGGTAAAATTAGCGGGATCGGCCTATATTCGGGTCGGCTTATACTCCAGTATATACGATGCATAAATTCCATTTTTTTTAGCATTTATTATCTACTAAATGAAATAAAGCAATTGCAGCATTGTATTCCCTGTATTTCCGGGGCACTATTGATACGGTGTTCACATTATGGCATACAAGACACTTCCATATTATTTACTATTTAGTAAAGTCTTTTATTACAATGAGTTGCTTTAATTTATTTTCTGTTATTTTTTTTATTTTTTTATTTTTTAATAATCAATAAAACAAATGACACTTTATATTTCATAAAACTTCTGGCATAGAGACACAGACATCTATACAAACCAGTGGAATATTATGGAGGTTTTATAATCAGAGAAAATCCCCCTGTAGAAAACAATGGAGTCTGTGGCTCAGTCAGTGTTTATGTCTCCTGTTCTGGGTTTGAGACCTGACACCAAGGACATGCTGTAAGATTGTGCACCCCCTGTTGTGTCCGCGGTGGAGAGTTTCAGTGTCTTTCTCTTCCAGGTATCCTCGGCTTCTCCTAATCTTGGTGGTTGTTGACTCCAGCCCTGACATAAAGCTCTAACTTCATAGATATGTTGGTGTAGTGAGCAATGGATGTGCAGATATCAGGGTGTGGTGGGTGGAAGTAGATGGTTTTGGTAATAACATTGTGTGAGTTCTGCAAGCAGACATCTTCTGAACTACATGTTTGTTTTCAGGGGTCCTTTATATGAGCAGTGGTCCATGGATGAACAACCTTGCATTCAAGCTCTGTCACTTAAAGGCGTTGTCCAGATTAGAGAATGAATTCTCATATATCCTGTTTAGGACTAATGAAATAACAAGGAAGTTTCCTCTGCTCAGAGTCTTCACCTCTTGACCACAACAGAGAATAGACACAGAGAAGATCTTTTGCTCTGGAGGATCTGACCTGTGCTGCTTTAGATAGACAACCCATTGATGTGAATGGACATTGTGCAGTGCTTACTTTGTCCACTGGTGGTGCTGTAGGAAAACTGAACGCTTACTAACAGGTTTCCTTATAGATTACTAGCTGGTACCCGCGACTTCGTCTGCGGTGATTGTAGCAGTGGGTATATACAGGCGCGGGTAAGGTTTTCGTACTGTGTATAAGGTATGGGATATGAAATGTAACTTTGTATCTTGTTGTTGCTGTAATGCAGAGAATACGTGAGACTTTTGTGTTGCAGTTACTTTGTATTTGAGCTGCTATATATACGGTGTTGTGAGAAACTTTACATAGTGACTTTGGGACAGAAGTATTTGAAGTTAACCCTTTCCCGCCGATGGCATTTTTTGATTTTGGTTTTTCGTTTTTGACTCCCCTCCTTCTAAACCCCATAATTTTTTTATTTCTCCGCTCCCAGAGTCATATGAGGTCTTAATTTTTCTGGGACAAATTTTTCTTCATGATGCCACCATTATTTATTCTATATAATGTACTGGGAAGCAGGGAAAAAATTCTGAAAGGGGTCGATTTGAAGAAAAAAAGCATTTCTGCGATTTTCTTACGGGCTTTGGTTTTACGGCGTTCACTGTGCAACCAAAATGACATGTCCCCTGTATTCTGTGTTTCGTTACGATGCTGGGGATACCAAATTTATATGGTTTTATTTACATTTTGACCCCTTTAAAAAATCCAAAACTATGTTAAAAAATTTTTTTTTTTAAAAGTCGCCATATTCCAACAGCCGTAACTTTTTTATACGTGCGTGTACGGGGATGCATAGGGCGTCTTTTTTTGCGGGACCCGGTGTACTTTGTAGTTCTAACATTTTCGGGAAATGTTATTGCTTTGATCACTTTTTATTAAAATTTTTATCAGAATCAAAACAGTGAAAAAACGGCGGTTTGGCACTTTTGACCATTTTTCCCGCTACGGCGTTTACTGAACAGGAAAAATATTTGTATAGCTTTGTAGAGCGGGCGATTTCGGACGTGGGGATACCTAACACGTATGTGTTTCACAGTTTTTAACTACTTTTATATGTGTTCTAGGGAAAGGGGGGTGATTTGAATTTTTAATCCTTTTTATTTGTTTTTATATTTTTTTACTTTTTTTAAAACTTTTTTTTTGCATTTATTAGACCGCCTAGGGGTATTGACATGGGTGGGCGGTGTCGCAGATTGTCAGAGTGGTGGGGGCAAACATGGCTGCTCCGGAGCGTTATAGAGAACCTCCTGGAGTATCGTTAAGGTGAGGGGCAAAGTGGTAAAGTCTATGTATATGTGATTGTGTGGGGTTAGGGGCGAGGCTGTAGAGGGCAATAGGAATTTTGTGGCTTGCTATGGTCCAAAGTGTGTGAGATTGCAGAGATGGTGGTGTGAATTTGGGTTTTGTGGGGGTCCTGGCACAAACGTATGTGCGCTATTGTGACGAAAAGTAGCCTATTGCGCAATCGGGTGTATTAACTATGTTTGTGGAAAATTTCAGCCAAATCGGTCTGATCCTTTGTGATCTTCTTATTGTCAATGGACCTCTCCATCATGGAGAGGTAGTCCAAGCAGAAAACCTCTCTAATGCTGAGTTCACACAAAGTATTTTGGACAGAATTTTGACGTGGAATCCGCCTCAAAATCCGGCTTCAAAAAATGCCTCCCACAGCTAGCCGAGACTGGATTCTGGTGCAGTGCACGCCCCTTTAAATAAAACTTTCTACATTGTATCATACGTGATGCACTGAAACAATTTCTTTTACAATTTACTGAGTCAATATTATAGAGAGATACAGTATGGCAGAGATACTATAGACCACAGGGTTCATGGGCCATATACAGTCTTGGCCGGGGGCCCCTGCTAAATACTCTATATCTGCCCCTGCTGTATACTCTGTATCTGCCCCTGCTGTGTACTCTGTATCTTCCCCTGCTGTATACTCTATATCTGCCCCTGCTGTATACTCTATACCTGCCCCTGCTGTATACTCTATATCTGCCCCTGCTGTGTACTCTGTATCTGCCCCTGCTGTGTACTCTGTATCTTCCCCTGCTGTATACTCTATATCTGCCCCTGCTGTATACTCTATACCTGCCCCTGCTGTATACTCTATATCTGCCCCTGCTGTATACTCTGTATCTGCCCCTGCTGTATACTCTATATCTGCCCCTGCTGTATACTCTATATCTGCCCCTGCTGTATACTCTATATCTGCCCCTGCTGTATACGCTGTATCTGCCCCTGCTGTTTACTCTATATCTGCCCCTGCTGTATACTCTATATCTGCCCCTGCTGTATACTCTATACCTGCCCCTGCTGTATACTCTGTATCTGCCCCTGCTGTATACTCTGTATCTTCCCCTGCTGTATACGCTGTATCTGCCCCTGCTGTTTACTCTATCTGACCCTGCTGTATACTCTGTATCTGCCCCTGCTGTATACTCTGTATCTTCCCCTGCTGTATACTCTGTATCTGCCCCTGCTGTTTACTCTATCTGACCCTGCTGTATACTCTGTATCTGCCCCTGCTGTTTACTCTATCTGACCCTGCTGTATACTCTGTATCTGCCCCTGCTGTTTACTCTATCTGACCCTGCTGTATACTCTGTATCTGCCCCTGCATTCCTTAAAGAGAAAAACTGAAAGTATGCTCCACCTGAAAAAATAAAAGAACAACAGTCACAAACCAATGACACCCATGGAGATATTTCTCATTGTGGTTGTAAATTTATGGCTGAATTATTTTGGCATCCTTTGGTCAGCGCACCTTTATAGGTCGTGTTCTGCGCAGTATGTCTGTCTGCTCTGCACTGCTGTGTGTGCTTGGCATGTTGTATGAACATCCCGGTGATTGTTGGATAGGGATTAACTTCGTGAGGTGATGAGTGATGCCCGAGGAAGCCTGGCAGCTGTTGCTCTAGAATGGCACAGGTGCACACAGCTTTATTACAATCCCCGGGGCCCTGTCATTAAAGACCAGGCAGATGTTGACCATGGCGAGCGCTGCAGCCCCCGGAGGGAAGAGGATTCACCACTTAACCAGTGGAATACCACAGATGCCAGTGCTCAGTGTTGGTTTTTCAGATGTGCCCATAGTTCCCAAGGAATGTGTAAGATTTTATGTATGCAGAATAAAACAACAAGACTCCAACTCATAGACTGAAATAACTCATAGGCGAAGTAATTCACCGGCCTCCACCCAAATCTTATCATTCTATAATATTGCCCCTATGTAAAAATATATACCCATTATGTAAAAGAATATAAATACTATAATACTACCTCTATGTACAAGAATATAACTACTATAATACTACTCCTATATACAAGAATATAACTACTATAATACTACTCCTATGTACAAGAATATAACTACTATAATACTACTCCTATGTACAAGAATATAACTACTATAATACTACTCCTATGTACAAGAATATAACTACTATAATACTACTCCTATGTACAAGAATATAACTACTATAATACTACTCCTATGTACAAGAATATAACTACTATAATACTGCTCCTATGTACAAGAATATAACTACTATAATACTACTCCTATGTACAAGAATATAACTACTATAATACTACTCCTATATACAAGAATATAACTACTATAATACTACTCCTATGTACAAGAATATAACTACTATAATACTACTCCTATGTACAAGAATATAACTACTATAATACTACTCCTATGTACAAAAATATAACTACTATAATACTACTCCTATGTACAAGAATATAACTACTATAATACTACTCCTATGTACAAGAATATAACTACTATAATACTACTCCTATGTACAAGAATATAACTACTATAATACTACTCCTATGTACAAAAATATAACTACTATAATACTACTCCTATATACAAGAATATAACTACTATAATACTACTCCTATGTACAAGAATATAACTACTATAATACTACTCCTATGTACAAGAATATAACTACTATAATACTACTCCTATGTACAAGAATATAACTACTATAATACTACTCCTATGTACAAGAATATAAATACTATAATACTACCTCTATGTACAAGAATATAACTACTATAATACTACTCCTATATACAAGAATATAACTACTATAATACTACCTCCTATGTACAAGAATATAACTACTATAATACTGCTCCTATATACAAGAATATAACTACTATAATACTACTCCTATGTACAAGAATATAACTACTATAATACTGCTCCTATGTACAAGAATATAACTACTATAATACTACTCCTATGTACAAGAGTATAACTACTATAATACTACTCCTACGTACAAAAATATAACTACTATAATACTGCTCCTATGTACAAGAATATAACTACTATAATACTACTCCTATGTGCAAGAATATAACTACTATAATACTCCCTCCTATGTACAAGAATATAACTACTATAATACTGCTCCTATGTACAAGAATATAACTACTATAATACTACTCCTATGTACAAGAATATAACTACTATAATACTACTCCTATGTACAAGAATATAACTACTATAATACTCCCTCCTATGTACAAGAATATAACTACTATAATACTGCTCCTATGTACAAGAATATAACTACTATAATACTACTCCTATATACAAGAATATAACTACTATAATACTGCTCCTATGTACAAGAATATAACTACTATAATACTACTCCTATATACAAGAATATAACTACTATAATACTGCTCCTATGTACAAGAATATAACTACTATAATACTCCCTCCTATGTACAAGAATATAGCTACTATAATACTACTCCTATGTACAAGAATATAACTACTATAATACTACTCCTATGTACAAGAATATAACTACTATAATACTGCTCCTATGTACAAGAATATAACTACTATAATACTACTCCTATGTACAAGAATATAACTACTATAATACTACTCCTATGTACAAGAATATAACTACTATAATACTACTCCTATGTACAAGTATATAATTACTATAATACTGCTATGTTGTATAAGAATATAGCGGTCCTGTGCTCCTCTATAGATCTGATTTGGTAGATTCAGTATCTGGAGTTGTTCTTTTGTATATTTTCTCCTCTTAGCAGTTCAAAGTTCCCTAGATCTCGGGCTCCTGGGGTAGCTTGCAGCGTTGCGGCATCTTCAGAGGAGTATATCTCGGTGCCATATGGCAGGATCTAGTCGCCATCTCCCAGAGGATATCTCGCAGGGTCTCTTGAGTGCAGTAATATCACACAGGCAGACTCATCAGCTTGTTAAGCCATTACAGCAGCTTTGAGGCTCATTTTGTGTTTTTTGGCGGGCCGGTTCACGTAGACGTTGTCTCTCGGAGCTGCGCTCTCCGGCTCTCTATCTCGCTTTCAAGCTGTTGTGTTTTTCCCTTTTGTTGAGATTACTGTCAGTGGCGTCATTGCTTTCAAAGACTCTGTGATGTTTTCTGTACATAAAAACAACTTTATGTCCCCGGCTGATGTTTTGTAGAGAAGCGAGCGCAGAGGGGGGTGGGGGGGCGACGCCATATTTCTTACCAATCTCTTCTATTTTTAAGCTATTAGATAAATTAAAGTATATAACAAATTAGCAGATAAATCACAAGTGTCACATTATGTAGGTGGCCGTGTGTTATTGTATCTATGACTCCGCATAACAAGGATTTTGACACCGGAATTTTTGCCGGTTCCAATTCCAAGAATATGTGATCTCTTGGATGTTAGGGTTACATCCCCTCTATATATAACAGTCTTATCCAGATTTCGATTTCCATGTTTCCCCAAGTTCATTGGACTCCGGCCATAGTTTGCCTGGAAATGACCCCAGTTTTCTCCTCCAAATTAGTTGAGCTTGTCCACTTATAGAGTTTACATTCTAAGCAAAAGATAAACGAGGTCTACTTACCCCATCTCACCCCAGCACCTACTCCCCATCTCACCTTACTACCTACTCCCCATCTCACCTTACTACCTACTCCCCATCTCACCTTAGTACCTACTCCCCATCTCACCTTAGTACCTACTCCCCATCTCACCTTAGTACCTACTCCCCATCTCACCTTAGTACCTACTCCCCATCTCACCCCAGCACTTACTCCCCATTTTGCCCCAGCACCTACTCCTCATCTTGTCTTAGTACGTACTCCATAGCTCACAGCTCACCCCAGCTCCTACTCCCCATCTCGCCCCAGCACCTACTCCTTATCTTGCCTCAGTACTTACTCTATATCTCACCCCGTCTCCTACTCCAAATCTCACCCCAGTACCTAGTCCCCATCTTGCCACAGTACCTACTCCCCATCTCACCCCAGTACCTACTCCCCATCTTGCCTCAGTACTTACTCTATATCTCGCCCCAGTACCTACTCCCCATCTCACCCCAGTAACTACTCCCCATTTTGTCCTAGCACCTTCTCCCCAACTCACTCCCCATTTTGTCCTAGCACTCACTCCCCATCTCACCCCAGCACCTGCTCCCCATCTTGTTTCAGACACCATCTTCCCTGCAGTAAAGCCTGAAGACGCGCCGGGTGGCAAAGAGCCAAAAGAAAGGAAAGTAGAGTAAGTTCCATTAGCCTCAATGCCAGATCTAGATTCCTTAGCCAAGCTAGAGTTGGTATATTACTCATTGATATATGACACATTTGGTGGCCTGGCTACATTACAGTATCTGACCCAGGGCCGCACCTCTAATGAGGTGACGTAAGGCAGCGGCCTCAGGCGGCATTTGCATCATCTGTCTCAGGCAGCAGTAAGGTTAGGTTCACCACTGATCTGACCCGTCTTCCTGACTAGCTCTTCCCAAGCTTTGCCTGGTGCTCGCACCAAGTTTGTCCCTAAAGTGGATTGACTTTGTGCAGTTATTGGGTTTATATCGCTAATGTCTTTCCCCACTCCCTCTCCTTCTCCAGGACCTACTTCACATCTTGTTCTACCACCTACTCCCCATGTTTCTCCAGCAACAACTCTTCATCTTGCTCCACCACTTACTCTTCATCTTCCTCCTCTGACAACTCTTCCAGGTCCTGATTGACGTGATGTCCTTTATACTGTATTCAAGACAAAGCACAAATAGCTGCTGAAGTGCCAGTAGCAGAATTCAGATTGCAGCTCTGACTGTACAATGTGACATAGACCACATGGAAAGCTTTTAAACCAGAGCCAAGGACTTTTTGGACACTGACGAAGAGTCCGGGACAACAAACTTCAGATATTTAAACAATATATATAATTTGTCCCTCCAGAAGGGAACACCTGTCTCACTAACAAACTGCTTAACCCTAAGTGGCCGTGAGAAATAAATAGCTGGTGATAGAAGTCACTTCAGGGAGATGTTCTCCTTCATACATTTTGGAGGAGGTTTGGGAGAACCAGAGGCAGAATACAGATGGAGAGGGGATGGACAGGCCCAGGGCAATAAAAATAGCTGCGTCCTGCTCCAGACGAATCATAAACACTCAGGGAATTATGTCATAAAACACAAAGGTCTATCTATCTATCTATCTATCTATCTATCTATCTATCATCTCCTATCTATCTATCTATCTATCTATCTATCTATCTATCTATCTATCTATCTATCATCTCCTATCTATCTATCTATCTATCTATCTATCTATCTATCTATCATCTCCTATCTATCTATCTATCTATCTATCTATCTATCTATCTATCTCCTATCTATCTATCTATCTATCTATCTATCTATCTATCTATCCATCTATCATCTATCTATCTATCTATCTATCTATCTATCTATCTATCTCCTATCTATCTATCTATCTATCTATCTATCTATCTCCTATCTATCTATCTATCTATCTATCTATCTCCTATCTATCTATCTATCTATCTATCTATCTATCTATCTATCTCCTATCTATCTATCTATCTATCTCCTATCTATCTATCTATCTATCTATCTATCTATCTATCTCCTATCTATCTATCTATCTATCTATCTATCTATCTATCTATCTATCTCCTATCTATCTATCTATCTATCTATCTATCTATCTATCTATCTATCATCTATCTATCTATCTATCTATCTATCTATCTATGTCCTATCTATCTATCTATCTATCTATCTATCTCCTATCTATCTCCTATCTATCTATCTATCTATCTATCTATCTATCTATCTCCTATCTATCTATCTATCTATCTATCTATCTATCTATCTATCTATCTCCTATCTATCTATCTATCTATCTATCTATCTATCTCCTATCTATCTATCTATTTATCTATCTATCTATCTATCTATCTATCTATCTCCTATCTATCTATCTATCTATCTATCTATCTATCTATCTATCTATCTATGTATCTATCTCCTATCTATCTATCTGCTTGGATTCAATTGCACAATTATGTATTAGTGTCATAAATGTGGGGTCCTCGCCCAATAACAATATCTTTGAAAGTTATGAACATTCCAGCAGTGTAAATACTGGTTTAATGTTTCAGATCTCACGTGTCATATACTAAAGTCGTTAGACTTGACGTGGAGATGTAAAGGCTCCGCCCCCTCCTATATGCAACTTGTAACAATGTGACATCCTGTGCTCAACGGATTTGGCAACATCGTAACAAACCAGTGACGTCATTTAGAGAATACTACGAAAAGATGGTGACAAAGTCCCCTCTTGGTATCTGCGTCTTCAGTCCAGTGCACCTTGGGATGGATGAGATGTGTCAGTGCAAGGGCAGGAAGAGTCACATCTGTTCCCTTCTCTTTTTGTGATCTCACAGCAGGATTTTCGCTGCGCCGGATGGCAGATGACTTGGAAACAAGGAGAGACCCATCTTTTTTGTTTCTTGTCATCCCAACAGACTACATAGGCAGAAAAAAATCCAAACTCTAAGAAAGGAGAGGCGAGAGTCAGCGTCAAGACAGCTGCACACCTGACCTTAGCAAGCTGTCTTGGGCTGTTCTTACTAACAGATGGGAGAATTGAGGCCGAGCTGCAACTCACGAGAAAAATGGAAAGGTTATGGAAGGTGAATAAATTATTAAAAATATCAATCTGTGTCCACCAAAACAGCGACAACACAAAGATGTACAATACCCTGCCAGAGAGAAATATAACCGCAACAGTAATATACAATGGAAGGAAACACAAGGACTGAATAGAGAAGTAACAGGGTACAGAGCGGTGGTATTATAGTAGTATATATAGTATATAGTATAGTATATTCTTGTACATAGGAGAAATATTATAGTAGTTATATTCTTGTACATAGGAGGTAGTATTATAGTAGTTATATTCTTGTACATAGGAGTAGTATTATAGAAGTTATATTCTTGTACATAGGGGGTAGTATTATAGTAGTTATATTCTTGTACATAGGAGTAGTATTATAGAAGTTATATTCTTGTACATAGGGGGTAGTATTATAGTAGTTATATTCTTGTACATAGGAGAAGTATTATAGTAGTTATATTCTTGTACATAGGGGGTAGTATTATAGTAGTTATATTCTTGTACATAGGAGTAGTATTATAGAAGTTATATTCTTGTACATAGGAGAAGTATTATAGTAGTTATATTCTTGTACATAGGAGGTAGTATTATAGTAGTTATATTCTTGTACATAGGAGAAGTATTATAGTAGTTATATTCTTGTACATAGGAGGTAGTATTATAGTAGTTATATTCTTGTACATTGGAGTAGTATTATAGTAGTTATATTCTTGTGCATAGGAGGTTGTATTATAGTAGTTATATTCTTGTACATAGGAGGTAGTATTATAGTAGTTATATTCTTGTACATAGGAGTAGTATTATAGAAGTTATATTCTTGTACATAGGGGGTAGTATTATAGTAGTTATATTCTTGTACATAGGAGTAGTATTATAGAAGTTATATTCTTGTACATAGGGGGTAGTATTATAGTAGTTATATTCTTGTACATAGGAGAAGTATTATAGTAGTTATATTCTTGTACATAGGAGTAGTATTATAGTAGTTATATTCTTGTACATAGGAGGTAGTATTATAGTAGTTATATTCTTGTACATAGGAGTAGTATTATAGTAGTTATATTCTTGTACATAGGAGTAGTATTATAGAAGTTATATTCTTGTACATAGGAGAAGTATTATAGTAGTTATATTCTTGTACATAGGAGGTAGTATTATAGTAGTTATATTCTTGTACATAGGAGAAGTATTATAGTAGTTATATTCTTGTACATAGGAGGTAGTATTATAGTAGTTATATTCTTGTACATTGGAGTAGTATTATAGTAGTTATATTCTTGTGCATAGGAGGTTGTATTATAGTAGTTATATTCTTGTACATAGGAGGTTGTATTATAGTAGTTATATTCTTGTACACAGGAGCAGTATTATAGTAGTTATATTCTTGTACATAGGAGGTAGTATTATAGTAGTTATATTCTTGTATATAGGAGTAGTATTATAGTAGTTATATTCTTGTATATAGGAGTAGTATTATAGTAGTTATATTCTTGTACATAGGAGTAGTATTATAGTAGTTATATTCTTGTACATAGGAGCAGTATTATAGTAGTTATATTCTTGTACATAGGAGGTAGTATTATAGTAGTTATATTCTTGTACATAGGAGTAGTATTATAGTAGTTATATTCTTGTACATAGGAGGTAGTATTATAGTAGTTATATTCTTGTACATAGGAGTAGTATTATAGTAGTTATATTCTTGTACATAGGAGGTAGTATTATAGTAGTTATATTCTGTACATAGTAGTAGTATTATAGTAGTTATATTCTGTACATAGTAGTAGTATTATAGCAGCTATATTCTTGTACATAGGAGGTAGTATTATAGTAGTTATATTCTTGTACATAGGAGGTAGTATTATAGTAGTTATATTCTTGTACATAGGAGGTAGTATTATAGTAGTTATATTCTTGAACATAGGAGTAGTATTATAGTAGTTATATTCTTGTACATGGGAGCAGTATTATAGTAGTTGTATTCTTGTACATAGGGGTAGTATTATAGTAGTTATATTCTTGTACATAGGAGTAGTATTATAGAAGTTATATTCCTGTATATAGGAGGTAGTATTATAGTAGTTGTATTCTTGTACATAGGAGTAGTATTATAGTAGTTATATTCTTGTACATAGGAGTAGTATTATAGTAGTTATATTCTTGTACATAGGAGCAGTATTATAGTAGTTATATTCTTGTACATAGGAGCAGTATTATAGTAGTTGTATTCTTGTACATAAGGGTAGTATTATAGTAGTTATATTCTTGTACATAGGAGTAGTATTATAGAAGTTATATTCTTGTATATAGGAGGTAGTATTATAGCAGTTATATTTTTGTACATAGGAGCAGTATTATAGTAGTTATATTCTTGTACATAGGAGCAGTATTATAGTAGTTGTATTCTTGTACATAGGGGTAGTATTATAGTAGTTATATTCTTGTACATAGGAGTAGTATTATAGAAGTTATATTCTTGTATATAGGAGGTAGTATTATAGTAGTTATATTCTTGTACATAAGAGCAGTATTATAGTAGTTATATTCTTGTACATAGGAGTAGTATTATAGTGGTTATATTCTTGTACATAGGAGTAGTATTATAGTGGTTGTATTCTTGTACATATGAGTAGTATTATAGTAGCTATATTCTTGTACATAGGAGTAGAATTATAGTAGTTGTATTCTTGTACATAGGAGGTAGTATTATAGTAGTTGTATTCTTGTACATAGGGGTAGTATTATAGTAGTTATATTCTTGTACATAGGAGTAGTATTATAGTGGTTATATTCTTGTACATAGGAGTAGTATTATAGTGGTTGTATTCTTGTACATAGGAGGTAGTATTATAGTAGTTGTATTCTTGTACATAGGAGTAGAATTATAGTAGTTATATTCTTGTATATAGGAGGTAGTATTATAGTAGTTATATTCTTGTACATAGGAGTAGTATTATAGTAGTTATATTCTTGTATGTAGGAGTGGTATTATAGTAGTTATATTCTTGTATATAGGAGGTAGTATTATAGTAGTTATATTCTTGTACATAGGAGTAGTGTTATAGTAGTTATATTCTTGTACATAGGAGTAGTATTATAGTAGTTATATTCTTGTACATAGGAGTAGTATTATAGTAGTTATATTCTTGTACATAGGAGGTAGTATTATAGTAGTTATATTCTTGTACATAGGAGGTAGTATTATAGTAGTTATATTCTTGTACATAGGAGGTAGTATTATAGTAGTTATATTCTTGTACATAGGGGTAGTATTATAGTAGTTATATTCTTGTACATAGGAGGTAGTATTATAGTAGTTATATTCTTGTACATAGGAGGTAGTGTTATAGTAGTTATATTCTTGTACATAGGAGGTAGTATTATAGTAGTTGTATTCTTGTACATAGGGGTAGTATTATAGTAGTTATATTCTTGTACATAGGAGTAGTATTATAGAAGTTATATTCTTGTATATAGGAGGTAGTATTATAGTAGTTATATTCTTGTACATAGGAGCAGTATTATAGTAGTTATATTCTTGTACATAGGAGTAGTATTATAGTGGTTATATTCTTGTACATAGGAGTAGTATTATAGTGGTTATATTCTTGTACATAGGAGTAGTATTATAGTGGTTATATTCTTTTACATAGGAGTAGTATTATAGTGGTTATATTCTTGTACATAGGAGTAGTATTATAGTAGTTGTATTCTTGTACATAGGGGTAGTATTATAGTAGTTATATTCTTGTACATAGGAGCAGTATTATAGTAGTTATATTCTTGTACATAGGAGCAGTATTATAGTAGTTATATTCTTGTACATAGGAGTAGTATTATAGTGGTTATATTATTGTACATAGGAGTAGTATTATAGTGGTTATATTCTTGTACATAGGAGTAGTATTATAGTAGTTATATTCTTGTACATAGGAGTAGAATTATAGTAGTTATATTCTTGTATATAGGAGTAGTATTATAGTAGTTATATTCTTGTACATAGGAGTAGTATTATAGTGGTTATATTCTTGTACATAGGAGTAGTATTATAGTAGTTATATTCTTGTACATAGGAAGTAGTATTATAGTAGTTATATTCTTGTACATAGGAGCAGTATTATAGTAGTTATAATCTTGTATATAGGAGCAGTATTATAGTAGTTATATTCTTGTACATAGGAGTAGTATTATAGTAGTTATATTCTTGTACATAGGAGTAGTATTATAGTAGTTATATTCTTGTACATAGGAAGTAGTATTATAGTAGTTATATTCTTGTACATAGGAGCAGTATTATAGTAGTTATAATCTTGTACATAGGAGGTAGTATTATAGTAGTTATATTCTTGTACATAGGAGTAGTATTATAGTAGTTATATTCTTGTACATAGGAGGTAGTATTATAGTAGTTATATTCTTGTACATAGGAGCAGCATTATAGTAGTTATATTCTTGTACATAGGAGTAGTATTATAGTGGTTATATTCTTGTACATAGGAGTAGTATTATAGAAGTTATATTCTTGTATATAGGAGTAGTATTATAGTAGTTATATTCTTGTACATAGGAGCAGTATTATAGTAGTTATATTCTTGTACATAGAAGGCAGTATTATAGTAGTGATATTCTTGTACATAGGAGCAGTTTTATAGTAGTTATATTCTTGTACATAGGAGTAGTATTATAGTAGTTATATTCTTTTACATAGGAACAGTATTATAGTAGTTATATTCTTGTACATAGGAGTAGTATTATAGTAGTTATATTCTTGTACATAGGAGTAGTATTATAGTAGTTATATTCTTGCACCATAGGAGTAGTATTATAGTAGTTATATTCTTGTACATAGGAGGTAGTATTATAGTAGTTATATTCTTGTACATAGGTTAGTATTATAGTAGTTATATTCTTGCACATAGGAGTAGTATTATAGTAGTTATATTCTTGTACATAGGTTAGTATTATAGTAGTTATATTCTTGTACATAGGGGCAGTATTATAGTAGTTATATTCTTGTACATTGGAGTAGTATTATAGTAGTTATATTCTTGTACATAGGAGTAGTATTATAGTAGTTATATTCTTGTACATAGGAGTAGTATTATAGTAGTTATATACTTGTACATAGGAGGTAGTATTATAGTAGTTATATTCTTGTACATAGGAGCAGTATTATAGTAGTTATATTCTTGTACATAGGAGTAGTATTATAGTAGTTATATTCTTGTACATAGGAGGTAGTATTATAGTAGTTATATTCTTGTACATAGGAGCAGTATTATAGTAGTTATATTCCTGCACATAGGAGTAGTATTATAGTAGTTATATTCTTGTACATAGGTTAGTATTATAGTAGTTATATTCTTGTACATAGGAGCAGTATTATAGTAGTTATATTCTTGTACATAGGAGTAGTATTATAGTAGTTATATTCTTGTACATAGGAGGTAGTATTATAGTAGTTATATTCTTGTACATAGGAGCAGTATTATAGTAGTTATATTCCTGCACATAGGAGTAGTATTATAGTAGTTATATTCCTGTACATAGGAGTAGTATTATAGTAGTTATATTCTTGTACATAGGTTAGTATTATAGTAGTTATATTCTTGTACATAGGAGCAGTATTATAGTAGTTATATTCTTGTACATAGGAGTAGTATTATAGTAGTTATATTCTTGTACATAGGAGTAGTATTATAGTAGTTATATTCTTGTACATAGGAGATAGTATTATAGTAGTTATATTCTTGTACATAGGAGTAGTATTATAGTAGTTATATTGTTGTACATAGGAGATAGTATTATAGTAGTTATATTCTTGTACATAGGAGTAGTATTATAGTATTTATATCCTTGTACATAGGAGTAGTATTATAGTAGTTATATTCTTGTACATAGGGGCAGTATTATAGTAGTTATATTCTTGTACATAGGAGCAGTATTATAGTAGTTATATTCTTGTACATAGGGGTAGTATAATAGTAGTTATATTCTTGTACATAGGAGCAGTATTATAGTAGTTATATTCTTGTACATAGGTTAGTATTATAGTAGTTATATTCTTGTACATAGGAGCAGTATTATAGTAGTTATATTCCTGTACATAGGAGTAGTATTATAGTAGTTATATTCTTGTACATAGGAGTAGTATTCTAGTAGTTATATTCTTGTACATAGGAGGTAGTATTATAGTAGTTATATTCTTGTACATAGGAGCAGTATTATAGTAGTTATATTCTTGTACATAGGTTAGTATTATAGTAGTTATATTCTTGTACATAGGAGCAGTATTATAGTAGTTATATTCTTGTACATAGGAGTAGTATTATATTAGTTATATTCTTGTACATAGGAGGTAGTATTATAGTAGTTATATTCTTGTACATAGGAGTAGTATTATAGTAGTTATATTCTTGTACATAGGAGTAGTATTATAGTAGTTATATTCTTGTACATAGGAGTAGTATTATAGTAGTTATATTCTTGTACATAGTGGCAGTATTATAGTAGTTATATTCCTGTACATAGGAGTAGTATTATAGTAGTTATATTCTTGTACATAGGAGTAGTATTATAGTAGTTATATTCTTGTATATAGGAGTAGTATTATAGTAGTTATATTCTTGTACATAGGAGTAGTATTATAGTAGTTATATTCTTGTACATAGGAGTAGTATTATAGTAGTTATATTCTTGTACATAGGAGGTAGTATTATAGTAGTTATATTCTTGTACATAGGAGGCAGTATTGTGTTTCTATATATCTGTATATAGAGGGCAGTAGTATTAAAAACTATTATTATTTCGATATTTGATGCTTTCTATGGAGTGATATCCACGCCTTCAGATCTGAGCAGCTGTGAGTATAATTGAAGGACAGACAATGATATGACCAGAGAGTGATGAGTCTGTGACATCTTTGAACAGCTTACTAAAGGTCATTTATATAGAACATGCTTTCAGCCTCACAGCAGCTAAAGTGGACTGTCAGGCTAGATAAACAGGGTGCAATCGGATGAAATATAATTTCCAACAGGCCTGTCATCTGGCGGAAAAGGATGGATGAGTCTTGTATCCCTTAAAGGGCGTCTATCGTTGAGCTGGGGAACTTGAGGGTGGAATACCAGTGTACAGGGATTATATCCCGTCATCTTGTGTATAGCTCCGGGTAGGAAGCTGAAGCCTGGAGGTAAAGAATTGTCTCATGGTAGGACCGAGTCTGTATTGATGATTGTTCAGATGACACTTGATAGAAACAGCTCGAGAGGAAGAGAAGTAACTAAGTACAGGCAATGGAGAGACAAAGGCAACACAATCACTCAGAATGTGCAGCGGAAAACGCTTTGGGTCATCACTCAGCTTTTCCCACTTTTGTTTGCCTTTCTAGCAAGGTCTATTATATATATATATATATATATATATATATATATATATATATATATATATTAGTAGAAGGATTCAGCTTTGCATGGGTATATTTCATTTTTTATTTGTGTAATGGCCCTATAAGAATTGGCTCTGGTCTATTTTGCTTGGCTTTTGTGTGTGGTTAAAATACATTTAAATTTCTAAGAATGCCGCCATCCAGTATGGCAGTCCTGTATAGGTCCAGTTTGGCTGTGTTGGTATAGAAACATGGTAAATGAAATGTGAAGTTATATTGGCTGATATACATCATACCACTAAATATTTAGGGACCTGTGAACTGCTATTGACTAATACAGATTGGTTACTGTGGAATCCTGGTGTAAAGCTGTGTGTCTGTCAAGACTGAAGAACCTGTGAGCTTCCACTGGTTCATAAGTGTCGTGGTAATGTGTATCTCAGTTTGGATATCAGTGACCTGGAGTAAAGCTGTGTGTATGTGACCTTGTGTAACAGTGTCAGCCACAGCACCCTGCGCCTTTAAAGCTGATCTACAGCAGTGAAGACAAATGGATGAGTTGTTAAGGAAACCTTGAGTAAAGCTGTGTGCATGTGGAGACTAAGCGCCTATGGACTTCTATTGGCTGATAAGGTACATGTGACCATGTGTATGGCAGTTGAAATATGAGTTAAAGACTTGCAGGTCATTTTTTGGGAATACTGTAGCTCAGGAACACTACATCCTAGAGAGCTGAGACCTGGTCTAAAACCTTCCTGGACACCCGATGTACATGTGTGCCAAATTTGGTGAAAATCGTTACAGTCGTTTGGCTGCGCATAAAGAACAGACAGACAGAAACTCATTTTTATAATGTAGAGAGATTTCTCATGGAGTCTTTTATGCTAAATGTAGAAAAGAATTTGGAAATTATCATGAAAAACTACTCAAATTTGATCATTAAGTTCAATGGCTGTTGGAAACGGCACAAAAACTGGAACAGACGGCCACACAAGGATGAGACCCATTGACTAGGACAAGCTTGAAGGAAAGACAAATGTAACCAATGTCAAAACTTCACATCTTCCATAAAGCCTAGTGGAGGAAGGGTACGGTGTATGAGCTTAAGATGAAGAGAGGTTGGGTGATCAAACAAACCAATGAGCCAAAGCGCACAAGGTAATGGCCAAGTAAAGTCCTTGTGAGCTAACCCTATAGAGATGATGGGGAATGACCTATAGAGAGTTACACACAAGGCCTCCCAGAAATATGGATGAACTAAAGCTCACACGTAGGGAGAAATGTCCCCAAAATTCTCTCGGTGGGGAATGCTGCCAAAGGGAAATTCACGGGTTCACTTGGTGGATCTTTACATATTGGGGTGTTTTCAATGTTGTTTGTGTCTAAAATTGTGCCTAAAAAATTCATCATATTATCCATAGTGTGTAACTAACATAAATGTAAAAAATATCTAAATAAAAAAGTTGTGAAAATTGCCTTAACCACAGATAGCACGCTATACGCAAATGAGCAGGGTGAGGCGTAGTCTGAGGATGCAGATGTGTGGCCATATTATATTAGTAGTCAGTGCTGAAATCCATGGAAATCTAAAAGCTTCCATACAGCTGATCGGTCCAGGGGCCGGGTGTTCGGTAATTGTCCATTGTTATGGACTATAAAAAAAAAATTAAGCCCAGACAACCCCTTTAATATCCCCTTCTAATCCCCATACACTTTAACACTTTTATATTATATAAAAAAAAAAAAAAAAAAAAAAAAAAAAACATCAGCAGATTTTGCTTCAGGTACCATCTTTATGCTGATGACACCCAATTATACACATCTTCCCATGATGTCACCCCTGCACTCATACAGAACACCAGCGACTGTCTCTCTGCTGTCTCTAATATCATGTCCTCGCTCTATCTGAAACTAAATCTCTCTAAGACTGAACTACTGCTGTTTCCACCATCTAACAGATCTGTCCCTGATATATCCATTGCAGTCTCAGGCCTTACTATAACTCCTAGGCAGCATGCCAGCTGCCTCGGGGTCATGTGTGACGCAGACCTTTCCTTCACCCCTTATGTTGAATCATTTGCATGTTCATGTCACCTCCACCTCAAAAACATCTCCAGAATATCCTTTCCTTACCAGAGATACACTAAAGACACTTATTGTCTCTCTGATTCATTCTCGCCTTGACTACTGTAACTCCTTACTAATCGGTCTTCCCCTTACTATACTCTCCCCTCCCCTTCACTCAATGACCTAACACTTACATCCTCTATTATTGTGGGGGTAACGTCTATCCTTAGGGAGAGATCACCTTCTCAGGTGTGTGGAGACTTATACAGCCATAGTTGCTCCACTGCAAAGGAACATGGGAAGAATATGCAAATCTGTCTCCCAAGATGCAAACAGGGAGACAGTGCCTCTGTTATGCTGCCCTCTATAGCAAGCACCCTGAACAACATGCCCGAGTTCCCAGAAGCCTTTGCTGCATGATGCGAGGTTATAACCAAATCAATTTCTCAGCTACAGACGGCACCATTTCTGTCTCTTTGGACGTCATCAGCGCAGCCTAGAGAGAATAGCGCTGGAGTCCTGGTGTTCAAATCCCGCCAAGGGCATAAAACCATCTGCACGGAGTTTGTATGTTCTCCTCGTGTTTGCATGGATTTACATCCCATATTCCAAAGACATACTGATAGGGAAAAAATGTGCATTGTGAACTCTATGTGGGGCTCACAATCTACATTAAAACAAAAAAAAAAAATAAATAAATAAAAAAAAATAGATAGATAGATAGATAGATAGATAGATAAATAGATAGATAGGAGATAGATAGATAGATAGATAGATAGATAGATAGATAGATAGATAGATAGGAGATAGATAGATAGATAGATAGATAGATAGATAGATAGGAGATAGATAGATAGATAGATAGATAGATAGATAGATAGATAGGAGATAGATAGATAGATAGATAGATAGATAGATAGATGGATGGATGGATGGATGGATGGATGGATGGATGGATGGATGGATAGATAGATAGATAGATAGATAGATAGATAGATAGATAGATAGATAGATAGATAGGAGATAGATAGATAGATAGATAGATAGATAGATAGATAGATAGATAATATCCCCGCTATCTCTCCTGGCTCCACATGGTCTTGTCTCTCTTGTCCATACGGCTTACACTAGATGGATCCTTGTGTTTTTCTATTCCGCCTCTATTATGTAGCCTTGTACAGATAATTTCCTTGTCCCCCGTCTTCTGTAAAGCGGTAAGTGTCTGGATAAACAGAAATGATTTGACTCCTCCTGATCTACATAAATATACCGGAAGGAAATTAATTCTGAAATGTTGTTTTCTGTGGAAGTCTGACGTCTCCTGCAAGTCCTATGTAACAAATTGCAATCCGCAGCTTGGATATTGTAGTTCGCACATTGCAGTGGGAGACTGGGAGGAAATATAATTGCACCTTCTGTTCTGTCTGCGAGTTCCAATGTATTGTTCTTCAGGCGGATAACGGCGCAACCACTCGACTTATTAAGATTTAAGATCCCCTAATGACAATAACATAGTTTGGTAATAAGTAAGTTTGCTTCAGAAATTTTTATGAAACTCAAGACTGAGGTCTCGGGAGGGCGAGCAGTGATTGTGCGCCAGCGGCATCCGCGCGGCCCAGAGAATCCATCGTACCATCACCATCCTCCCAGTCCAATCATCGGGGACAGATTTATTTCCACCGTCAACTTAGAAACCTGCCGCACCTCGCACAAAAGGAAAATCTCCTCCAAACTTTTCTGAACATAGCCGGAATTTTTTTCCTTTTTTTCCCCCTCCCCCCCTCTCCCTTCCACAATCAAACAGTCGTTGCGGAGACTAATCACATAAAGTTGATGAAGCTTCTCTAAATATCAGGCAACGCATCAAAATAATTCATCATGCCTGGCGAGGAGATGGAGGTCCGACGGACATTAGCATATTTTTGTCATCAGGATGTGCTGATGTTTTTTCAATCCCCTCTTCATCACTCGAATGGAACGTGTCATTGGCTTTAAAGCAAGGATTTTTTTTTTTTCCTAGACCGTAATGATACATGCAAAGGGGATGAATGAGGGGAGGAGAGGGGGGCTTCTCGCCTGTGGTTTACGAAAAAATGTAGCACGGCGAAAGAGTCCAAAAATTAGCAAACAAAAAGTCAAAAATAGGAGATTAAAAAAGTGTTCATTTTGAATTCTACCAGCAGGGGGAGCTTGAAAGCCAAATGTGACATCTGGATAGGGTCTCATTCATAAAGGAGGGCCCCATTCACACAGAAGGGTGTCATTCACACAGGAGGGCCCCATTCACACAGGAGGGCCCCAATCACACAGGAGGGCCCCATTCACACAGGAGGGCCCCATTCACACAGGAGGGCCCCATTCACACAGGAAGGCCCCATTCTCAAAGGAGGGCCGCATTCTCAAAGGAGGGCCCCATTTACACAGGATGGCCCCATTCACACAGGAGGGCCCCATTCACACAGGAAGGCCCCGTTCTCAAAGGATGGCCCCATTCACACAGGAGGGCCGCATTCTCAAAGGAGGGCCCCATTTACACAGGATGGCCCCATTCACACAGGAGGGCCCCATTCACACAAGAGGACCCCATTCACAAAGGATGGCCCCATTCACACAGGAGCGCCCCATTCACAAAGGAGGGCCCTATTCACACAGGATGGCCCATTCACACAAGAGGGCCCAATTCACACAGGAGGGCCCTATTCACACAGGAGGGCCCCATTCACACAGGAGGGCCCCATTCACACAAGAGGGCCCCTTTCACACAAGAGGGCCCCATTCACGCAAGAGGTCCCCGTTCACACAGGAGGTCCCCATTCACACAGGAGGGCTCCATTTACACAGGAGCGCCCCATTCACACAGGCAATAAATATGGTTTCATGGCAAAAGATAAATCAAAAATATATTTTTAAAAAAGTCAAAAATTCCCTATACTGTCAGAATGCAAAAAGTGTTAGTTATAATAATAATAATAGTTATGACTTCTAGAAGTAGGCGGAGCTTCAGAGCCCCTGATAGACTCAGCAGAAGACCCCAAACACACTGGAAATAAATGTAGTTTCACAGCAAAAGACCCAAATCAAAAACATTTACTATTTAAACCGTCAAAAATCCCCAATACTCCTATTAGTCACACTGAAAAACTAGCAAATTATTATTTCTACCAGTAGGTGGAACTTCGAGTACCTGCAAATTTAGCTCCACCCACTTCTAAATTATCCCCGCCCATTCCAACCCATTTGTTTTTTTCTCCCCATACAGTATAATCCTCCCAGTGGCGGATCCAGGGTTTGTGGGGCCCTGGGCAATTGACTTTGGCGGGGCCCTACGCGCTGCAGCAAATTAGGCCCCGCCCACTTTTATGTTGACTCCGCCCATTCTCATTCATTTTTCATGTGATTCCACACAGTATAATCTTCCTACAGTCACCTATCTATCTGCAGGGCTGGGGTGATATGCTGGTTCTGGTGACACTAACCTATCTGTCTGCAGGACTGGGGTGATATGCTGGTTCTGGTGACAGTAACCTATCTATCTGCAGGGCTGGGGTGATATGATGGTTCTGGTAATAGTAACCTATCTATCTGGAGGGCTGGGGTAATATGTTAGGTCTGATGACAGTAACCTATCTATCTGCAGGGCTGGGGTGATATGCTGGTTCTGGTGAAAGTAACCTATCTATCTGCAGGGCTGGGGTGATATGCTGGTTCTGGTGACACTAACCTATCTGTCTGCAGGACTGGGGTGATATGCTGGTTCTGGTGACACTAACCTATCTATCTGCAGGGCTGGGGTGATATGCTGGTTCTGGTGACAGTAACCTATCTATCTGCAGGGCTGGGGTGATATGATGGTTCTGGTAATAGTAACCTATCTATCTGGAGGGCTGGGGTAATATGTTAGGTCTGGTGACAGTAACCTATCTATCTGCAGGGCTGGGGTGATATACTGGTTCTGGTGACAGTAACCTATCTATCTGCAGGGCTGGGGTGATATGCTGGTTCTGGTGAAAGTAACCTATCTATCTGCAGGGCTGGGGTGATATGCTGGTTCTGGTGACAGTAATCTATCTATCTGGAGGGCTGGGGTGATATGCTGGGTCTGATGACAGTAACCTATCTATCTGCAGGGCTGGGGTGATATGCTGGTTCTGGTGACAGTAACCTATCTATCTGCAGTGCTGGGGTGATATGCTGGTTCTGGTGATAGTAACCTATCTATCTGCAGGGCTGGGGTGATATGCTGGTTCTGGTGACAGTAACCTATCTATCTGCAGGGCTGGGGTGATATGATGGTTCTGGTAATAGTAACCTATCTATCTGGAGGGCTGGGGTAATATGTTAGGTCTGGTGACAGTAACCTATCTATCTTCAGGGCTGGGGTGATATACTGGTTCTGGTGACAGTAACCTATCTATCTGCAGGGCTGGGGTGATATGCTGGTTCTGGTGAAAGTAACCTATCTATCTGCAGGGCTGGGGTGATATGCTGGTTCTGGTGACACTAACCTATCTGTCTGCAGGACTGGGGTGATATGCTGGTTCTGGTGACACTAACCTATCTATCTGCAGGGCTGGGGTGATATGCTGGTTCTGGTGACAGTAACCTATCTATCTGCAGGGCTGGGGTGATATGATGGTTCTGGTAATAGTAACCTATCTATCTGGAGGGCTGGGGTAATATGTTAGGTCTGGTGACAGTAACCTATCTATCTGCAGGGCTGGGGTGATATACTGGTTCTGGTGACAGTAACCTATCTATCTGCAGGGCTGGGGTGATATGCTGGTTCTGGTGAAAGTAACCTATCTATCTGCAGGGCTGGGGTGATATGCTGGTTCTGGTGACAGTAATCTATCTATCTGGAGGGCTGGGGTGATATGCTGGGTCTGATGACAGTAACCTATCTATCTGCAGGGCTGGGGTGATATGCTGGTTCTGGTGACAGTAACCTATCTATCTGCAGTGCTGGGGTGATATGCTGGTTCTGGTGATAGTAACCTATCTATCTGCAGGACTGGGGTGATATGCTGGTTCTGGTGACACTAACCTATCTATCTGCAGGGCTGGGGTGATATGCTGGTTCTGGTGACAGTAACCTATCTATCTGCAGGGCTGGGGTGATATGATGGTTCTGGTAATAGTAACCTATCTATCTGGAGGGCTGGGGTAATATGTTAGGTCTGGTGACAGTAACCTATCTATCTTCAGGGCTGGGGTGATATACTGGTTCTGGTGACAGTAACCTATCTATCTGCAGGGCTGGGGTGATATGCTGGTTCTGGTGAAAGTAACCTATCTATCTGCAGGGCTGGGGTGATATGCTGGTTCTGGTGACACTAACCTATCTGTCTGCAGGACTGGGGTGATATGCTGGTTCTGGTGACACTAACCTATCTATCTGCAGGGCTGGGGTGATATGCTGGTTCTGGTGACAGTAACCTATCTATCTGCAGGGCTGGGGTGATATGATGGTTCTGGTAATAGTAACCTATCTATCTGGAGGGCTGGGGTAATATGTTAGGTCTGGTGACAGTAACCTATCTATCTGCAGGGCTGGGGTGATATACTGGTTCTGGTGACAGTAACCTATCTATCTGCAGGGCTGGGGTGATATGCTGGTTCTGGTGAAAGTAACCTATCTATCTGCAGGGCTGGGGTGATATGCTGGTTCTGGTGACAGTAATCTATCTATCTGGAGGGCTGGGGTGATATGCTGGGTCTGATGACAGTAACCTATCTATCTGCAGGGCTGGGGTGATATGCTGGTTCTGGTGAAAGTAACCTATCTATCTGCAGGGCTGGGGTGATATGCTGGTTCTGGTGACACTAACCTATCTGTCTGCAGGACTGGGGTGATATGCTGGTTCTGGTGACACTAACCTATCTATCTGCAGGGCTGGGGTGATATGCTGGTTCTGGTGACAGTAACCTATCTATCTGCAGGGCTGGGGTGATATGATGGTTCTGGTAATAGTAACCTATCTATCTGGAGGGCTGGGGTAATATGTTAGGTCTGGTGACAGTAACCTATCTATCTGCAGGGCTGGGGTGATATACTGGTTCTGGTGACAGTAACCTATCTATCTGCAGGGCTGGGGTGATATGCTGGTTCTGGTGAAAGTAACCTATCTATCTGCAGGGCTGGGGTGATATGCTGGTTCTGGTGACACTAACCTATCTATCTGCAGGGCTGGGGTGATATGCTGGTTCTGGTGACACTAACCTTTCTATCTGCAGGGCTGGGGTGATATGCTGGTTCTGGTGACAGTAGCCTATCTATCTGCAGGGCTGGGGTGATATGATGGTTCTGGTGACAGTAACCTATCTATCTGGAGGGCTGGGGTAATATGTTAGGTCTGGTGACAGTAACCTATCTATCTGCAGGGCTGGGGTGATATGCTGGTTCTGGTGACACTAACCTATCTATCTGCAGGGCTGGGGTGATATGCTGGGTCTGGTGACAGTAACCTATCTATCTGCAGGGCTAGGGTGATATGCTGGTCCTGGTGACAGTAACCTATCTATCTGCAGGGCTGGGGTGATATGCTGGGTCTGGTGACAGTAACCTATCTATCTGCAGGACTGGGGTGATATGCTGGTTCTGGTGACAGTAACCTATCTATCTGCAGGGTTACCAGGGTTGCCCTACTGATGCCATAGATATGCTATTATCAGTAGGGCTACAGTTTCCCTGTTATACTTTGTATGGTCTGACTGCTGGGTCTCCCATAATGACAGGAGTTCTGAGTCCCCGATGACCAGCTGTAGCAGTAATTTCCCACCCAAGAGAACCTGAATAGAGGATCAGTTAAGAATACCTAGTGCTGCGCCAGGGGAGCTGTGGAAAATAAAATATAGAGTTATTCTCTCCTTCCTTCAATTATCCTTCTCCTCTCCTTCCTTCACCTTTCCTGGGCATCTTTGCAGTATCCAGTGTTTCCTTTGGATCCTCTTTTGGCCTCTTCTGTCCTCCTGAGTGACATCATCTGTTCCGGGAACCTCCTTGCACATGGGACGTATATTGTAAACTCCTGAAGGGAGCAGTGGACCCCGTGAGGATGCCCAGAAGAGGTGAAGGAAGGAGATTGTAATTGTTTGTTTCTTACGCCTCCTCTGGCCCTTTACTGATTGGAGTCTGAAGAGACCACAACGTATAATAATTCGGGTTGGTGATCTAAAAACATCTTCCGAGGTTCGTCCATCTCTACAGCCATTAGATTAGTGGAGGACTGAGCGCTGCGATCCTCTCCGATCCCCGGGGTCACCACCGATCACTGGAGACTTTGTTGGGTCAAATCTGGTTAGATCTTCTCCAATTGGTTGTCATGTCTCTATTGGATGGAACTTAGAACTTATTCTAAGCCCAGAAACTTCTGCCATCTCCGCTTCTCTCCTGTATTTGACAACAGCCGCGAATGGAGACGTTTCTTTCTATTTTTTTCTTTCTTTCCTTCATTTTTTTTTTTTTTTTTTTTTTTTTGACTTAGAAGAAAATATTTTCTAATCTCCGAGAAATTGTGCAGTGAACGTTGGAAATAGGTCACGGTTTGTTCTGTAAGTGTAGGATACGTCTAACGTCGCCATAACACAAAACCTCAGCGTCGCTAACAAGACAGAATGGCGTCGGGGAAAGTCTCAGTAGCAGGCATTGCATGATTCATGACATCTGCTCCGGCGCTCATTATGTCAGCCGCTCGCTCCCAAAATGTCACCATTTGCACAACTTTTCAATCCCCCTCATCTGCAGGTTCGCTCTTTGTTCGAGAGCAGAGCGGCGGTATATAGACGTAGAATAATATTGTGACACATCCTGTAGCAGAGAGAAGCGTGCGCCGCCGCGTTCTGCCGCCGCCGCTCAGCGATGACATTGTGTTTATATTTGTTTTCTCAGTTTTATCGACAAGTAAAGTTTACACTTCACACGCGGCCCGCGGATAAAGAGACGCAACGTGATTGGCTGGAAGAGAAGTGTCAAATATTTACCCAAGGTTTATGGGGAGGAAAAGTCTATTTGTCATTATAAGATGAAGTGATAATGACGGGCGCAGGAAACGGGCGACGTATGAAATATTAACACTTCATGTATAATGAGAGAAGGAGCCCGATATACAGAGAGGGAGAGAATTATCCGGATAAAGAGGAATCTATCTATCTATCTATCTATCTATCTATCTCCTATCTATTTATCTATCTATCTATCTATCTATCTATCTATCTATCTCCTATCTATCTATCTATCTATCTATCTATCTATCTCCTATCTATTTATCTATCTATTTATCTATCTATCTATCTATCTCCTATCTATCTATCTATCTATCTATCTATCTATCTATCTATCTCCTATCTATCTATCTATCTATCTATCTATCTATCTATCCATCTATCTATCTATCTATCTATCTATCTATCTCCTATCTATCTATCTATCTATCTCCTATCTATCTATCTATCTATCTATCTATCTCCTATCTATTTATCTATCTATCTATCTATCTATCTATCTATCTATCTCCTATCTATCTATCTATCTATCTATCTCCTATCTATCTATCTATCTATCTATCTATCTATCTATCTATCTCCTATCTATCTATCTATCTATCTATCTATCTATCTATCATCTATCTATCTATCTCCTATCTATCTATCTATCTATCTATCTCCTATCTATCAATCTATCTATCTATCTATCTCCTATCTATCTATCTATCTATCTATCTATCTTCTATCTATCTATCTATCTATCTATCTATCTCCTATCTATCTATTTATCTATCTATCTATCTATCTATCTATCTCCTATCTATCTATCTATCTATCTCCTATCTATCTATCTATCTATCTATCTATCTCCTATCTATCTATCTATCTATCTATCTCCTATCTATCTATCTATCTATCTATCTATCTATCTATCTATCTATCATCTATCTATCTATCTATCTATCTATCTCCTATCTATCTATCTATCTATCTATCTATCTATCTCCTATCTATCTATCTATCTATCTATCTATCTATCTCCTATCTATCTATCTATCTATCTATCTATCTATTTATCTTCTATCTATCTATCTATCTATCTATCTATCTATCTATCTATCTCCTATCTATTTATCTATCTATCTATCTATCTATCTATCTCCTATCTATCTATCTATCTATCTATCTATCTATCTATCTCCTATCTATCTATCTATCTATCTATCTATCTCCTATCTATCTATCTATCTATCTATCTATTTCCTATCTATCTATCTATCTATCTATCTATCTATCTCCTATCTATCTATCTATCTATCTATCTATCTATTTCCTATCTATCTATCTATCTATCTATCTATCTATCTATCTATCTATCTCCTATCTATCTATCTATCTCCTATCTATCTATCTATCTATCTATCTATCTCCTATCTATCTATCTATCTATCTATCTATCTATCTATCTATCTATCATCTATCTATCTCCTATCTATCTATCTATCTATCTATCTATCTATCTATCTATCATCTATCTATCTATCTATCTATCTATCTATCTCCTATCTATTTATCTATCTATCTATCTATCTATCTATCTATCTTTTATCTATCTTCTATCTATCTATCTGTCTATCTATCTTTCTATCTATCTATCGATCTATCTATCTCTCTCCTATCTATCTATCTCCTATCTATCTATCTATCTATCTATTTCCTATCTATCTATCTATCTATCTATCTCCTATCTATCTATCTATCTATCTATCTATCTATCTCCTATCTATCTATCTATCTATCTATCTATCTATCTATCTATTTCCTATCTATCTCCTATCTATCTATCTATCTATCTATCTATCTATCTATCTATCTCCTATCTATCTATCTATCTATCTATCTATCTCCTATCTATCTATCTATCTATCTATCTATCATCTATCTATCTATCTATCTATCTATCTCCTATCTAGCTATCTATCTCCTATCTATCTATCTATCTATCTATCTATCTATCTATCTATCTATCATCTATCTATCTATCATCTATCTATCTATCTATCTATCTATCTATCTATCTCCTATCTATCTATCTATCTATCTATCTATCTATCTATCATCTATCTATCATCTATCTATCTATCTATCTATCTATCTATCTATCTCCTATCTATCTATCTATCTATCTATCTATCTATCTCCTATCTATCTATCTATCTATCTATCTATTTCCTATCTATCTATCTATCTATCTATCTATCTATCTATATATCTATCTATCTATTTCCTATCTATCTATCTATCTATCTATCTATCTATCTATCTCCTATCTATCTCCTATCTATCTATCTATCTATCTATCTATCTATCTATCTATCTATCTATCATCTATCTATCTATCTATCTATCTCCTATCTATCTATCTATCTATCTATCTATCTATCTCCTATCTATCTATCTATCTATCTATCTATCTATCTATCTCCTATCTATCTATCTATCTATCTATCTATCTATCTATCATCTATCTATCTATCTATCTATCTCCTATCTATCTATCTATCTATCTATCTATCTATCTATCTATCTCCTATCTATTTATCTATCTATCTATCTCCTATCTATCTATCTATCTATCTATCTATCTTCTATCTATCTATCTATCATCTATCTATCTCCTATCTATCTATCTATCTATCTATCTATCTATCTATCTATCTCCTATCTATCTATCTATCTATCTATCTATCTATCTCCTATCTATTTATCTATCTATCTATCTATCTATCTATCTATCTATCTTCTATCTATCTATCTATCTATCTATCTATCTATCTATCTATCTCCTATCTATCTATCTATCTATCTATCTATCTATCTCCTATCTATCTATCTATCTATCTATCTCCTATCTATCTATCTATCTATCTATCTATCTATCATCTATCTATCTATCTATCTATCTATCTATCTATCATCTATCTATCTATCTATCTATCTATCTATCTATCTATCTATCTATCTCCTATCTATCTATCTATCTATCTATCTATCTATCTATCTATCTATATCTATCTATCATCTATCTATCTATCTATCTATCTATCTATCTATCTATCTATCTATCTATCATCTATCTATCATCTATCTATCTATCTCCTATCTATCTATCTATCTATCTATCTATCTATCTATCTATCTATCATCCATCTATCATCTATCTATCTATCTATCTATCTATCTATCTCCTATCTATCTATCTATCTATCTATCTATCTATCTCCTATCTATCTATCTATCTATCTATCTATCTATCTATCTATCATCTATCTATCTATCTATCTATCTATCTATCTACTATCTATCTATCTCCTATCTATCTATCTATCTATCTATCTACCTACCACCCACCTATCCATCCTAAGCTTCCTTCACCCTCAGAACAATGGATTCCTGTTTACATCTCCATACCTCTCCACCTGACAGGTTCTTTGTAATATCTGGAGTTTTCCCCGGAGGAGTCTCTGATGTCAGGAGATAAATGATCACAATGATTGTAGATCCAAGACACTTTCAACACTAAGTCATAAAAATGGTGTCCTGACCCCAAGACTCTTTGGATAAATACACTGTAGGCTTCAAAACGCCGGATTTTACTTTCGAGTCATGTCTATGTGTCAAGTCAAGATCTGAGGGTCTGGGTTCGAATCTGACCAGGGGCATCTTCATTGAGCTTGAAGGTTCTCCTTAAGTTCACCAATTTCCTCTTATACTCCAAAAACAAACCTATGTACGTTACTCGACCCCCTGGGAACATGGCCCCTTAGAGTTGGATATTGATTACTGTTTTTATGATTTTAGATGAGTATTTTTAGGATTTGGGCTGTAGAATGATTTCTTCTGAGAAACAGCAATCTTATGAGGTCTTCAGAGAACGGCAGGTGATAGACTGTCCCTCAGGAGTGGAGATGAGAAAAGTTTTTGAAAATGAGCTTGGCTGGTGTATCGCTTTGGGCAAATCTCCTGTTACCTGGCCAGAGATCCTCGGTACAGGAAGAACTATAGATCTGTTGTCTTAAGACGTGATACAGTGGGTGCGGAAAGTATTCGGACCCCTGTACATTTCTCACTCTTTGTTCCATTGCGGCCATGTGATTTCTCAGTAATGGACACTCAGTCCCATCTTGACAGAAAAAAAAACAGAAATGTAGATATTTTTGCAAATTTATTAAAAAAGAAAACCTGAAATCTCCCCCAGCCAAAAGTATTCGGAGCCTTTGCTCAGTTTTGAGTATTTGCCCCTTCTGAGCTCGAACAGCCCGGAGTCTTTCCCATCTGGATTTGGGGATCCTCTGCCATCCTTCCTTGCAGATCCACTCCAGTTCCGTCAGGTTGAATGGTGAATGTTGGTGGAGCCATTTTCAGGCTCCATTGGGTTGAGTTCAGGGATCTGGCTGGGCCAGTCAGGAATGGTCACAGGGTTGTTCCGCGGCCGCTCCTTTGTTATTTTAGCCGTGTGCTCAGGGTCATTGTCTTGTTGAAAGGTGAAGCTTCAGCCCAGTCTGAGGTCCAGAGCGCTCTGAGAGGTTTTCTTCCAGGACATCTCTGTACTTGGCCGCATCATCTTTCCTTCCATCCCAACCAGTCATCCTGTCCCTGTCCCATAGCCTGATGCTGCCACCGCCATGTTTCACTGTTGGAATTGTATTGGGTAGGTGATAAGCAGGGCCTGGTTGTCTCCACACATACCCCGGGAGAATTAAAAAGTTCAATCTTGGTCTCATCAGACCAGAGAATCTTATTTCTCATAGTCTGGGGGTCCTTCATGTGTTTTTGGCTTTCCTATGTCTTGCACTGAGGTGAGGTTTCCTTCGGGCCCTTCTGCCATAAAGCCCCGACTGGTGGAGGCTGCAGTGATAGGTGACTTTGTGGAGCTTTCTCCCATCCCCCTCCTGCATCTCTGGAGCTCAGCCATGGTGATCTTTGGGTTCTTCTTTACCGCTCACCAAGGTTCTTCTCCGGCTATTGCTCAGTTTGGCTGGACGGCCAGGTATAGAAGAGTTCTGGTCGTCCCAAACTTTCTCCATGTAAGGATTATGGAGGCCGCTGTGCTCCTAGGAACCTTGAGTGCTGCAGGAATTCTTCTGTATCCTTGGTCAGATCTGGGTCTTTCCACAATCCTGTCTCTGAGCTCCTTGGGCAGTTCCTTTGACCTCCTGATTCTCCTTTGCTGTGACCTGCACTGTGTGCTGTGAGGTCTTATATAGACAGGTCTGCGCCTTTACTAATCAAGTCCAATCAGTTTAATTAAACACAAGTGGACTCCAAAGAAGGAGAAGAAGCATCTCAAGGAGGATCAGAAGGAAATGGACACATGTGAGTTACATATGAGTGTCACAGCAAAGGCTCCGAATACTTATGGCTGGGGGAGATCTCAGGTTTTCTTTTTTAATAAATGTGAAAAAAATATCTGCATTTCTGTTTGTTTGTTTTTTTCTGTCAAGATGGGGCCGAGTGCACATCACTGAGAAATAAAATAAACTTTTTTGATTTAAGAAAATGGCTGCAATGAAACAAAGAGTGAAAAATGTATAGGGGTCTGAAGACTTTCCGTACCCTCTATATAGTTGCGGACATTGCACAGATATCAATGGTATAAAAGAAAAGAGATCTGACACCCAAGTACAATCTGTTCAGTTCCAAGAAGACAATATTTTGGACATCTACAGTCCCACTTTTTGTATATCAGGTAACATCATAGATTTTGTTTTTCTTATTCAAAGGGGCAAATTTCTAGAACTCAGTGTAAAGAAAGTTTTTACTCCATCGGTAACCTTACAAAAAATTCTGAGCAGGGACATATTTTGGTTTTACCAGGATATTTTTGAGAGTCAGTACACAATTGGGATTTATTGAATCACTTTGTGCACCAGCCTTAATTATTTTTGTACATCGGAGCAAGATGGGACAGAATTATTAAGAGGCTCCGCCCTTCGGCAATTTTTTTCATGCCAGAAACGGCCCCATAGTGATTCAGGTGAAGTCTTTTTTCTGTTGATCTTTTAAGATAACCCAATAACTGTTATGTTCTAGAACATTGCTGGGATTGAACTTTTGTAACTTATGTAGTTGCATTTTTTCAACTTTTTTTTTAATTTCTTTTTATTGGTTTTATTTAGGTAGTGCCCACAAGGTGAAATCTAATAAAAAAAAAAACTTTTTCACAGACCTGAGGCTTTTATCCTCTAAAACTTTTATTCTGAGAGAGTGGTCGGAATTAACGTTTTTTGTTTTGCTATATTTGCAATATTGGGCATTACTATATTGTTCTTGGATCATCAGTTGGGTTGAGCGATCGGAATCGGAAAAGATCGAATTCCGATCCTGATCTTTTCCAGTGGGATCGAGGTCGAAGGTTATATCAAGATCTGCTCAACTCTAAAAGTGACTTTTCCGATAGAGAAGCATTGACTGGGGTTGAGCGATCGGGATCGGAAAAGATCGGATTCCGATCGGCGATCTAGCAAATTTCATGATCAGGATCGGCTGGAAAATGATCGGAAATCGGATTTTAAAATCGATCCTGAAATCTCAAGATCAGCTCAACCCTAGTCATCAGGTAACCCGAAGATCTAATCAAATAGTTTCCAAACATTAAAAATGTCTATAAGAGTTTTTTTTTTTTTTTTTTTTTTTATTCTGAGATCATAGAATTAGGCATTATTTTTGATTCAGATTTTTTTTAGTTTCCAATTTTTTAGAAAAAACAGAAAAAAAGAAAAAATAAATATAAAAACATTATATATATATATATATATATATATATATATATATATATATACACAGTGGAGCAAAAAAGTATTTAGTCAGTCACCAATAGTGCAAGTTCCACCACTTAAAAAGATAAGAGACGTCTGTAATTTACATCATAGGTAGACCTCAACTATGAGAGACAAAATGAGAAAACAAATCCAGAAAATCACATTGTCTGAATTTGTAAGAATTTATTTGCAAATTATGGTGGAAAATAAGTATTTGGTCACCTACAAACAATCAAGATTTCTGGCTCTCACAGACCTGTAACTTCTTCTTTAAGAGTCTCCTCTTTCCTCCACGCATTACCTGTAGTAATGGCACCTGTTTAAACTTGTTATCAATATAAAAAGACACCTGTGCACACCCTCAAACAGTCAGACTCCAAACTCCACTATGGTGAAGACCAAAGAGCTGTCAAAGGACACCAGAAACAAAATTGTAGCCCTGCACCAGGCTGGGAAGACTGAATCTGCAATAGGCAACCAGCTTGGATTGAAGAAATCAACTGTGGGAGCAATAATTAGAAAATGGAAGACATACAAGACCACTGATAATCTCCCTCGCTCTGGGGCTCCACGCAAAATCTCACCCCGTGGGGTCAAAATGATCACAAGAACGGTGAGCAAAAATCCCAGAACAACGCGGGGGGACCTAGTGAATGAACTGCAGAGAGCTGGGACCAATGTAACAAAGCCTACCATCAGTATGTGTGTGTATATTAGGGTATATATAGTCTGTATTTTCTTTTTATTTCTTCCATCCCATTAGATAAAATTTGGTGATAAGATTTCCAAATATTATCATTTCATTTGTGAAATTTTGTTTAGATTTTCACATTTTTTATTTCCTCAAATCTTTCAAAAAATAAAAAAATACCTATATAAAATTTCCATCCTGTTTGGTGAAATGTTATGATAAGTAGAGATGAGTAAGTAGTACTTGATCGAGTAGGTATTCGATGGAATACTACGGTATTCGAAATACTCATACTCAATCGAGTACCACTTGCTGTTCGAATGTAAAAGTTCGATGCAGAACCAGCATTGATTGGCCAAATGCTATACAGTCGGCCAATCAACGCTGGTTCTTCTCCTACCTTTAGAAGTCTTCTCCGTGCAGCTTCCCCGCGGCGTCTTCCGGCTCTTCATTCACTCTGCCAGGCATCGGGCCTAGGCAGAGTCGACTGCGCATGTCCGCTTGTAGTGCTTGTAGTGCGGGCATGCGCAGTCGGCTCTGCCCAGGCCCGATGCCTGGCAGAGTGAATGAAGAGCCGGAAGACGCCACAGGGACGCTGCACGGAGAAGACTTCTCGGAGGATCCAGCCCGACCCTCACTCGTGGACTTGGTAAGTATAATTTGATCGAACGTTGCCTACCCCTGAAACGAGCATTTTCCCCCCATAGACTATAATAGGGTTCGATATTCGATTTGAGTAGTCGAATATTGAGGGGCTATTCGAAACGAATATCGAACCTCGAACATTTTACTGTTCGCTCATCTCTAATGATAAGGTTTCCAAATATTATCATTTTATTGCAAAATTTTACTCAATTTTTTTTTCCACATTTTTAAATTTATTTTTTTCTTTAAACCTATCCAAAAAGATTCTGTATAGTATAATTTTAACCCTTCGGGGTGCTCTTTCAATATGTGGGGATTTTTTTTTTGGTGTTCATTAATACTGAATTTGTTTTTAGCAACTTTTAATTCATTCAAAAAAAATAAAAAAATTCTATTTTAATTGAATCTTCTTGAAATGTCTTCAGTTCTTAAGGCAACCGCTAATCAAAAAAAAAAAAAAAAAAAAAAAATTATCTTGCCAATTTTTTATTTTTTCATTTTTTATTAAATAGTCTCATTATGGGCGAAGCTTCAGACATAACTATCGGAGTGGAAAAATATATATTTTTTTTTTTACCAGCGTTGGCTTTCGTAGACCTTCTGAAACGTAGTTGTGGACGGTTGAGAGTGCAAGATTGTTTTTAATTGGTACAAGTGATGTGTCTGTGGATGCGGAGATATGCCGCCCTTCATTACCGCTCATTGTCTCATGTGTGAGGTCCCTTCAGCCTCCAGATTTATCTGGCATGATGGGCCGCTTTCACATGACCTTGGAAATTGTCAAGCAATGTTGGCGCTGATTGCATTATCTTCTTGTTACTTTCCTATTCAGAAATGTAATTTACATCAACAGTCTTGACAAGTGCAGAAGGTTATCACTTTCCTAACCCTGGCGGATGTTTATTGGTGCGGCTGGGGCTCGGGGGGGGGTGGAGACTGTAAGAAACATCATCGGCGCTGTCAGGTTCTCCAAGAAGCCCTTTAGGCTGTAAGATTTTGTCAAACACCTGAGTTCTTCAAAAACAGTCAAGAGAGCGAGAACGAGAATCTAATTAATGCGGCGAAAATGTAACGTTTCTGTTTAACGGTGTGAGAATATTCATTATGAGCAATTTAATACATGATAAATTATGAAAGATTCGAGAAGAGGTTTGGAAAAATGTATGGGAAACCTTAATGGCCGCTTACAGGATTCTACATTACTCTTATTACAGTGAGATTGTCTGACGGTGACATCTACTAAAGAAGAGATAAAGCGATATAAGAGGGCAAAAGATCAAAGGAGCAGCAACAGAAACTGATGTATCACATGTAAGAATAGTTATATTACATACCCTGTTTCCCCGAAAATAAGACACCCCCCCCCCTTCACCTTCTGGATCACATACAACCGGCAGTCATGCTGGCACTTCGCTAATTGTTCCCCGCTTTGTTTGTCGATTGTTCCCCGCTCCAGCCGCTGCATAAAACATCCCCCGAAAATAAGAAAGGTCATATATTTCGTTAAATAATTAGTTATAAGAACATGTCTTATTTTCGGGGAAACAGGGTAGGTACATAAGGGCAGTATTATAGCAGTTATGTTACATGTGTACGTAAGGGCAGTATTATAGCAGATACATTATTGTACATAGGAGTAGTATTATAGTAGTTATATTCTTGTACATAGGAGCAGTATTATAGTAGTTATATTCTTATACATAGGAGCAGTATTATAGTAGTTATATTCTTATACATAGGAGCAGTATTATAGTAGTTATATTCTTGTATATAGGAGTAGTATAGTAGTTATATTCTTGTACATAGGAGGTAGTATTATAGTAGTTATATTCTTATACATAGGAGCAGTATTATAGTAGTTATATTCTTGTACATAGGAGCAGTATTATTGTAGTTATATTCTTGTACATAGGAGTAGTATTATAGTAGTTATATTCTTGTACATAGGAGCAGTATTATAGTAGTTATATTCTTGTACATAGGAGCAGTATTATAGTAGTTATATTCTTGTACATAGGAGTAGTATTATAGTAGTTATATTCTTGTACATAGGAGCAGTATTATAGTAGTTATATTCTTGTACATAGGAGCAGTATTATAGTAGTTATATTCTTGTACATAGGAGGTAGTATTATAGTAGTATTATAGTAGTTATATTCTTGTACATAGGAGCAGTATTATAGTAGTTATATTATTGTATATAGGAGTAGTATTATAGTAGTTATATTCTTGTACATAGGAGCAGTATTATAGCAGTTATATTCTTGTACATAGGAGCAGTATTATAGTAGTTATATTCTTGTACATAGGAGGCAGTATTATAGTAGTTATATTCTTGTACATAGGAGCAGTATTATAGCAGTTATATTCTTGTACATAGGAGGTAGTATTATAGTAGTTATATTCTTGTACATAGGAGCAGTATTATAGTAGTTATATTCTTGTACATAGGATGTAGTATTATAGTAGTATTATAGTAGTTATATTCTTGTACATAGGAGCAGTATTATAGTAGTTATATTATTGTATATAGGAGTAGTATTATAGTAGTTATATTCTTGTACATAGGAGCAGTATTATAGTAGTTATATTCTTATACATAGGAGCAGTATTATAGTAGTTATATTCTTGTATATAGGAGTAGTATAGTAGTTATATTCTTGTACATAGGAGGTAGTATTATAGTAGTTATATTCTTATACATAGGAGCAGTATTATAGTAGTTATATTCTTGTACATAGGAGCAGTATTATTGTAGTTATATTCTTGTACATAGGAGTAGTATTATAGTAGTTATATTCTTGTACATAGGAGTAGTATTATAGTAGTTATATTCTTGTATATAGGAGGTAGTATTATAGTAGTTATATTCTTGTACATAGGAGTAGTATTATAGTAGTTATATTCTTGTACATAGGAGGTAGTATTATAGTAGTTATATTCTTGTACATAGGAGTAGTATTATAGTAGTTATATTCTTGTACATAGGAGGTAGTATTATAGTAGTTATATTCTTGTACATAGGAGCAGTATTATAGTAGTTATATTCTTGTACATAGGAGCAGTATTATAGTAGTTATATTCTTGTACATAGGAGGTAGTATTATAGTAGTTATATTCTTGTACATAGGAGTAGTATTATAGTAGTTATATTCTTGTACATAGGAGCAGTATTATAGTAGTTATATTCTTGTACATAGTAGTAGTATTATAGTAGTTATATTCTTGTACATAGGAGGTAGTATTATAGTAGTTATATTCTTGTACATAGGAGTAGTATTATAGTAGTTATATTCTTGTACATAGGAGCAGTATTATAGTAGTTATATTCTTGTACATAGGAGTAGTATTATAGTAGTTATATTCTTGTACATAGGAGGTAGTATTATAGTAGTTATATTCTTGTACATAGGAGCAGTATTATAGTAGTTATATTCTTGTACATAGGAGCAGTATTATAGTAGTTATATTCTTGTACATAGGAGGTAGTATTATAGTAGTTATATTCTTGTACATAGGAGCAGTATTATAGTAGTTATATTCTTGTACATAGGAGCAGTATTATAGTAGTTATATTCTTGTACATAGGGGGTAGTATTATAGTAGTTATATTCTTGTACATAGGAGTAGTATTATAGTAGTTATATTCTTGTACATAGGAGTAGTATTATAGTAGTTATATTCTTGTACATAGGAGCAGTATTATAGTAGTTATATTCTTGTACATAGTAGTAGTATTATAGTAGTTATATTCTTGTACATAGGAGGTAGTATTATAGTAGTTATATTCTTGTACATAGGAGTAGTATTATAGTAGTTATATTCTTGTTAATATTGCAGTATTATATATATATATATATATATATATATATATATATATATATATATATATATAGTTTCTGGTACATAGGTAGTATATTTGTATATTTTTTGGCCATTTCCTTGTGTGTATAGCAGATCTACGCTGATGTAAGTTGGTTCTATCGCTGCTTCTCTTTATCTTTTCTGCGTGAAGGGTTTATCTATCAGGATTGTATACAGTTTATTGTTGAATATCATTATATGAATGTTTGATTATTTTTTTCCAATCATGTAAGTCAGCCAAGTAGACAATCTCTCTGTTCTGGGCTAGAGATGGATGCGGTAACTCCCATGTCACAGGGGGCACATACTTTCCTATGAAGCAGACATGATCCTCTGTCAGATCTTCTTTAATGATGGACTAAACTTGATGTAAATGGAGAAATCTCACTTTTATAACTCAGAGATAGATCTTCATTCTCGGCCCTTATTGGTGTAATTGAAAGCGAATTTGGAGACTTCGGCTTCCAGAATGAAAACTACTGGTACAAATAAAGACTTTATTATTTTCTTTTCCCAGAAATACGTAAAACGATCAATCCTACTAAATCTCCAATGACTTTTTTGTTATACGCAGAGTATTGTGTTCAGATCTGATTGTGCTTCTGTATTAAGCTGGTTCACCGCTGGTCGTGAAAGCCTGCCATTGATTTGCATTATGTTATATTCCTTCCCTGCATCCCAAAGTAGCGATGAGATTAATAACACAATGGGAAAATGCAGCTCGCTTTGTGTGATCGGCTAACAGCGGTGCGCTTCCTGGGCTGGCGTTTCGTGTACGTGCTTATTATAGGTGGTCAGTGACTGTTTGAAGGGAGGGGGATGCAAATACTGGGCAAATATCGGAATTATTATACAGGAAAATAATTGAGTGGAAGAGTAGGATATTGTGAGAGAAATCAACACAAAAACAACGTTATTGTGCAAAAAATATTTGTAGAATTAGTTTGGTCTTGGGTGTGTGTGTGTGGGGGGGAGAGCAACTGCAACCAAAGGACTCCTAACAGAAAGTGCGAGCCAAGGCAGCAAGTAGGGTTGGGCCGATCTTGAGATTTCAGGATCGATTTTAAAATCTGATTTCCAATCATTTTCCAGCCAATTCTGATCCTGATCATGAAATTTGCTCGGAATTCCGATCTCAATCATGAAATTTACTCGATTCCCGATCAGGTTCTGATCTTTTCCGATCCCGATCACTCAACCCTAGTCAATGCTTCTCTATGGGAAAGTCACTTGTGGGTTGAGTCGATCTTGAAATAATCTATTCCGCTGGAAAAGATTGGGTCGGAATTCCGATCGCAATCATGAAATTTACTGGATCGCCGATCGGGAGCCGATCTTTTCTGATCCTGATCGCTCAACCCTAGCTGCAAGTAACATGTGTTATCTCATTATATGTGACAATGTTCTGCAAATATGAGCAGGTTCCCTAAAATGTAATGGGAAACACTATGCCGATCTGTTCTCCGTGGTCAAAGAACGAGAGCCTTCGGTAGTTTCCAATGTTATGGTCCAAATGACGGTGTGAACCTTGAGACATACGCAATAGTCTTTACTAATATAACATACATAGGTAGGGAGGAAAACCTGATGTTGTGCAGCTTATGAGAACACAAACATATGTATGTGCCCATACAACTGTATTGTCATCTTATGGATCTTCCCACCCATTGTATGGCCATGGTCACGAGTCCCTATGGGCAGTTTTTCTCTATTTTTCTTGTGACTTGTCACTAGGGTTGAGCGATCTTTTTAGGTGGGATCGAGATTGGTACTATTCCCACAATGCTTTACTTAGCCTTCACACTTTGTATATGCTCCGCTCATTCTGAGTGGAGTGTATGCTCAGTGTGAAGGCTCCGATGCGGTTCCATAGGAATGAATGGAATCATCTGGCACACAGCCTTAACCCCCTGTTTGCTGGCTGCATCCATTCATTCTAATGGGAGACTAAACTAACATGTCTAGTAGCTACTTACCTCCAGAGATGGCTGCTCCGGTGCCCGGTGTTCTCCTTCTTCTTCGCCTCACTGCCGCTCCACTCTGCTCTTCTCGCCTCGCTGCCTCCGCCTCCTAGGTTAGTGTTTAAAGAGCTAGGAAGGCGGCTTGTGGCTTAGGAGAGTGTGGGCGGGTACAGGGCAGGGAGACGTGACATCTCCCCTCCCAGTACCCGTCCACACTATCCTAACTCGCCCACATTCTCCTAATCTGGGAGGCAGAGGGCAGTGAGGTGAAGAAGAACACCGGGCACCGGAGTAGCCATCTCTGCAGGTAAGTAGACACCAGGGGGGACTAAGTAGCCAGAGGATTTAAAAAAAAATCCTCTGGCTACTTAGAGATTCACTACACAGCGTGGATTCTAACAATTAAAGCGTTCAATTCTTAGATTCCATGCTGTATAGTGAATAGGATTGTTTTTAAAATCCGATCTCCGATTAATGAAAAAATCCCATTGACTTGCATTGTGATCAGAATTGGGATCGAGATCGGGTTCGAATGAAAAATGATCGGAAATCGGATTTTTAAATCAATCCTGAAAAGTCAAGATCGGCTCAACCCTACTTGTCGCCCTACAGCTATTGGAAAACCATTGGTTAACTCTTTCTCTGCCGATGCTCAAACCTTTTCTATTCTTGGTATTCTTGGAGAGAATTCTGGGATGGTGACAATATGGTGCAATTTCCTGTCTTACATCTTGGCCAATAAGGGATGATCAGATTGTAGGACGCTGGGCCAGATAGCAAAGGGCACTAGACAAAGCATCATCATCATTATAGTCACAGATGGGCTTGGCTCAAAGTGAACGCTCAACTGGTGCCAACTGGTACCAAGTGCCAATGTAGTACAATATGGGGCGGTGGCGTGACTGGCAGCTGCATGTCCAGGAGTTGGAGCTGACGATCAATGTACGGCACTATACTTATGGGATGTATGTACTTATACTGTCTTTGTATCAGGACCATTGTACTTGAAGGGGTATTAAGTCAAATGTTTTGGCGTGATTCCGCAGCCGGGTATTATGTGTGCCTATATATGGCGCCATATTAGAGAGATAGTCTCGCCTATGAGTAACGTGGACTCCTTATGTCTCTGCAATATGGGAGATGAGGGTTTTGTTAAGGCTCAGAACAGAACATATAAATATATATGACCCTATACATATGGACTGTCCACATAATTGGGATGGAACATCTAAACTTAGAATTAACCTATCAGTATGTTTTAGTGGAAATGTATGGAAACATGAGGCTGTGACGGATTAGGACCAAAACCCCAGGTCTGCAAGGTGACTATTAATCCACCAAGCTCAGGGCTTCCGAAAAACTCTTTGGAGCCTTATGCACACAATGAGTTACATTTAGTGGGTCCAACCTCTTCTGCGTGGTCAGCCATTGACTGTAAGACTTGGTTGCACAACCCCAAAATTGCAAGGTCATGTGGCAAGTAATGATTTAGATTGTGGCTGTGTTACTACATGCAACGTGATGGCGTGACTGCAATGAAAAATTAAAAAAAAGTTCAATGTGCTCGATTTTTGGTTGCAGTTCCCAAATTGCAAGCAATATTCTGTTGCGGATTTCAATGTCGAGGTCACAATGTAGCCAGATAAAATAACGGGAAGCCAATGGTAGAATGGCAACTTGTAGAATGCAAGAATCCTACAACCCAGGGTCTCCTCTGGACTTCCAATCCCCCAGGGGGAGCTTTCCCCGCCATCACCATCCAGGAGTGTTTTTGACATTAGGTATCCATCTATATCAGCCAAAGACCCCTGCATGGGTTGATATGTAGTGTGGGTGTATTAATGACAATAAAAAAACACTGTGGGTTGGCAGGGAAACCTCTTTCTTTGGATAATGGATGTTGCAAATCTGAAATCAGACACATCTCGCGGTCTAAAGGCGCTATATACTGTACTGTTCAAAAAATTTAGGCGGGTGTAGAAGAAATACTGTACAAGAATAATATTTACAGAAATAGAAGGTTATTTTTTTTCTTAAATTAACAATATGAGATGAAAGAAAAAATATTTGGTGTGACCTTTGCCCTTCGCCTTCCATCAATTCTTTCCAGTACACTTACAGACAGTAACATGTGTATATAATGGAATTACCCCACATATAATTAAATACCCCCATGGTCAGAGAGGTTAAGCTGTGCTCAGTGCCCACCACTCTGCTCCGGGGTCTTCTATGATGAATTGCGGTGCAGACTGGTGAATATTGGACTGCCATTGGCCCCCCAGTAGTTGCAATAAGAGTCTCCACCAGTACATAAGGAAGAGCAAAACATGCTTGTGAACTAAGGATGGCGCCCACAGCCATTCATCCTTGGTGGGGGGGGGGGGGGGGCAGTATCTCTCACCATGGCATTTACTTTTGGCGATACCGCAGGTTGTGAACCACTTAGTGTAGGTCACCAATAGGGTTGCGTTATCGGGATCGGGAATGATCAGATCCCGATCGTCGATCGAGCAAATTTCACAATCGGGATCGGCTGGAAAATGATTGGAAATCTCAAGATCGGCTCAACCCTAAAATTGACTTTTCCCATAGAAAAACATTGAGCGATCGGGATTGGAAAATGATCGGAAATCTGATTTTAAAATCGATTCTGAAATCTCAAGATTGGCTCAACCCTAGTCACCAACAGTAAACTCCCTGCAAACCCCTTTATCATTAGTATCCCTATTAGGGTTGAGTCGATCTTGAGATTTCAAAATCCGATTTCCGATAATTTTCCAGCCGATCTCGATCTCGATCGTGAAATTTGCTCGATCGCCGATCAGAATCCAATCTTTTCCGATCCCGATCCTCAACCCTAGTCAATGCTTCTCTATGGGAAAAGTCACTTTTGGGGTTGAGCCGATCTTGAGATAACCTCCGATCTCGATCCCACTGGAAAAGATCGGGTCGGAATTCCGATCGCGATCCTGAAATTTACTCAATCGCCGATCGGAATCTGATCTTTTCCGATCCCGATCGCTCAACCCTAATCCCTATACATTCTCCTACACACACATTACTACATGAATTACGTCCAGAATATTCCGCCACCCCCTGCAGCAGACGCGCACCGTACAGTAAACTTGTTACATTGTTTTTTTTTAACCTCCTTAAATCTCATTAATTATTTTAATTTAAAACTAAAATGTTATTATGTAGCGAGTATTTTAATAAATTGCTGCATAATTTTCTCATCTCTCGGCGTTCCCGGGGTCGGACGGATAGAGCGGAGAAGGGATATTTTAATCTGGTGCCGAGAAAAGGGACGACATAACCGAGGAATTAAATAATGGCGTATTCCCCGTAATGATTGGAATTAATCAAATGAAAATATGTTAAAATAAATTGTTTGAGTTAATGACGGTTAATTACCGGGCGCAGATATGCGGATTAAGCCGCGATACTTCCCGTCGCATCAATAGGCCATAACTGATTATGGAAACCCATCGGGGGTAGACGATTTACACAGCAGCTGCCGGGGCCAAATCTTGTGGTTAAGTGGGGTGTAAAGTCTTGTCATCCTCAGTCTGCTCACTAAATATATTTAATGTCACTCGTCGTGCGGTTTATTCCCTCAAGGATTTGTAATCGAGGTCAGAATTACCCAAATCCAACAATTGTGGCCAAAAATATATATATACTTTGTTTCAATGTAATAAAGAAGAAGACACCCGTTGTCAGACACTATCGAGGGGTTAAAAGAGGGGTCAGGGTCTTCATCTCTTGGCCGACAAAATTGTCTCTCCTTCTGTCTTGTCCTGCGTTATATACTGTAGACTACTCATTGACTTGAATGGACAGCGTGCAATTCTTTGTTTCCCCTATGGTGGCGCTGTAACAAAATTGAACACTTGTTCTAGGTTTCTCTACAAGTTTGGTGGGGGGTTCCAGTAAAAGGAAACCTTAATATCAGCTAGAGCACGTGCCAAATGACCATTCACCTTATAACATGGCGCACTCAGGAGTAAATGGATACAATGTAAACTGTAACGTTTTGAAACGTAGGGTTTGTTTGGAGTTTGTTACATTGGTAATTGGCTCTCCTTTTCAAAGTCCATGTTTGTAGAGTCTGGACCGATAGGTATAGACATATACAGGAGATTTGTATGAGTGCCATAGGCAACAGAAAAAGTCACATTTTAGTAACTCGGGGGAATCACTCAATCCTAGATGGATAATGCCAAGAGTTTTGTGTAATAAAACATAGGATGGGCAGGGCACACCATGGCAGTATCTTTATTTAGACACAAACTTGACCATAAAATTTCTCACATTGACCTGCCTTTAAAGTTCTGCCACTTGCACAAGTCAATTGCTTTCCACTAAGGTCTGTTCAATTTGTGTTTCTCCAAATAACCTTCTGCCTGGTATTCGCTGCAAAAACAAAATTTACAGGATTGTTTCCTTTGGACCCCAGGAATCCCAGCCTGAAACTGGGTATATTAATAGTTATATAGTCTGGGGTTGTCCCGTAACTTACATATTGGGTCATGTCTGCTACTTGGCTTTGGTTGACCTCCATTCCGATGACGATAAGGGTCTGGCTATTGGTTTCCTCTAGTTGACCTCTCAGGGAAATAAAACCTAAGGATATCCATCATCGGTCCGGGATGTCTCTATTTGGAATGGTCTCCAACCTATTGTGAGGGACATCAGAAGGAAGCTGATAAAAGAACCATTTAGGCAACAACATGTATTCCTTCAGATAAGGTCTTTATGGAGCATTGACTTCTTGTGGAGCTCGAAGCATAATGGGCTGGTGGTGCCACTTTGAGCTTTGGAGCTACAGGAGAGGATGTTGGTGTTCCAGCAGCAAAGTCAGGTCACAACAAAGCTATAGGGCAGACCAGTCAAGGGATAAAGGTGAGTAGTGTCCAGAGAGCGTGCCAAGGTGAGCCCATAAAGTGAAGATGGCAGTGTTACAGAGTGAGCCCTAAGTATGCAGCCAGGTACCTACAGCTGGAGCCTGCCCTGAAAGAGTTAAGTTTGTAATTGGAATGTACCTAAAATTCAGAAAACTGAGGGTCCTTTAGACTTAAAGGGAGTGTGTCACCAGAACCCATCCCTGAATATAGTTGAGGGTCTCCTGAATCATACTGGGGTCTCCAATGTGAATTACTGCCTCCATAATATTGCCGTATATGCTAATGAACTCCAGACCAACAAGGGCCCCGCCTTGTTCCAAAGAGCTCATTTGCATATTTTAAAAATCGGCAAGATCTTGACAATGGAGGTGATGGTGATGGTGATTGGCAAAGAGAAAAATATGGTTTGATTCAGGTGACCCTCACCCTTCTATCTGTGGGTGCCATTGTTATGCTGGATTCTGGTTGACGCAATCCCATAATGTGCCTCAGTCCTGGTGAAGGATCCTGCAGATACCACGAGACAGGTATCTTCTTATGTAACATACTGTATCAGCCTTTGGATGTCTTCTGACACTCAGACCCCAATACCATGGACACGTCTGTACCTCCTATAGGTTTGCTCATGTTCGATGTGACCTGGTAAACTTTGATACATTGTCCAAATTTCCCAGATTTTTGGAGTCGTCACGTCATGGCCTTTCTTTTTGTATTTCCCCAGTACAAGGAGCCCGGACTCCTTTCTCTAAGTTTTTTCTTCCCATCTCTCGGCCACTTTCTCTTCATTAATAAATGTTGCAGTCAGGTCTTTGAAGTTGGAATGGATTTGCAGTCATCTTTGTATATTAATTATTGATAAATGGAGCGCCGAGACGCTGTGATGAAATTGGGTGTGATTAAATTCAGACAGGCTCTAATTTTATGTCTCTCACCGTAACAGAGAAGGCATCCAGTTTAATAAAAATACTTTTTCATAGGAGATTAAATTGGAAGCCGGGGAAGAGAATTAGCGCTGCACACGCAGCTCGCTGGAAGGGGACGAGGATTTGATTGGATGGGAGCCGCGGCCGTAGATTAGCGGTTGCATGAAATGTGCTTAAACATTTTTACTGTTGATCGTTGGATGGAAAATTGGTTGTTTATCGTGCCATTAGTTAATTTACTTTTAATGCATCGCCTTGCAAAGGCGCGTGGCAGGAGAAGTCATTATAGGAAGAGGAGACATTGCAAAGGACAGAACTGAGTTTCACACTGATAGATCTACAACATATCTTGCACTTATTTCACATTCATCTACTTTTTGCCGTATTATATTAAACAAGAGGGATCCGTATCAAGAATTTAGTGCTGATGGCTTCATCTGCAGAATACATAGTAGATCTGAGACACAGTTTCAGCACCTGACATGGGGACAGCTCCCGAGTAGAGATGAGTGAGTAGTGTTCGATCGAGTAGGTGTTCAATCGAATACTACGGTATTCGAAATACTCGTACTCGATCGAACACTACTAGCTGTTCGAAGTTTAAGGTTCGATGCAGAACCAGCGTTGATTGGCAGAATGCTATACAGTCTGCCAATCAACGCTGGTTCTTCTCTTACCTTTAGAAGTCTTCTCCGTGCAGCGTCCCCGCAGCGTCTTCTGGCTGGAATTCACTCTGCCTAGGCATCCGGCCTAGGCAGAGCCAACTGCGCATGCACGGGCATGCCCTCGCATGCTAGTCGGCTCTGTTCAGGCGTCGGTCCGGGCAGAGCCGACCGCGCATGCGCAATCGGCTCTGCCTAGGCCCCGATGCCTAGGCAGAGTGAATTCCAGCCGGAAGAAGACACGGGGACGCTGCATCGGGAGAAGACTTCAAGGAGAATCCAGCCCGACCGTCACTCGTGGACTTGGTAAGTATAATTTTATCAAATTTTGCCTACTCCTGAAACGAGCATTTCCCCCCATAAACTATAATGGGGTTCAAAATCCGTTCGAACAGTCGAACAGTGAGCGGCTGTTTGAATCGGATTTCGAACCTCGGACATTTTAGTGTTCGTTCATCTCTACTCCCAAGTTGTAGGGTTTCCATGTAGTGTTACTAGATATGGTTACTATGTCCGAATTGGTATTCGTTATAGTATAGACTTTCACTAGGTTTGAGCCGATCTTAATATTTCAGGATCGATTTTAAAATCCGATTTCTCATAATTTTCCAGCCGATCCCAATCATGAAATTTGTTCGATCGCCGATCGGGATCCAATCTTTCCCGATCCCGATCGCTCAACCCTATCACTATGTACTAAAAATGACAACCTATTCTTGCTTACATCACAACGCTTTGCCATAATATGCACCAAATCTGGCGTAGATGGGTGTAACTGTGGCTCATCTTTGGGGCATGGCCATTTCTTGCCCCAAAGATGTGCCGCCTTGCCAGGCTAACCCTTCACTTTTAATAATGGAGTGAGTGGTATAAAAAAGTTACACAATGTGTTTGTTTTTCCCCAAATTAGCTACAAAAAAGTCACAAATCCACATTTTGTGACTTTTTGACCCCAGGATGGTGTTCGGTAATTTTTCCTTGTTGTTACATTTCTATCATTGGATACATTTACAATCCTAGAGGACTAATGGTTTTTGGTGGCATTACCCTTATTGTATAACATGGCATACCAAAGCTTCTTATACATAGAAGACACACTTTGGAAGGAGGAATCTGAGACGTCAGTCAACAATGATATACAGCCGGCTTGTATTTCTGTATTTCTTTTGATCTAATACGTCTACTGACCTGGGCTGAGGAAGGTTCACATCAGAAGTGGAGAGAACCAGCTGCTTTCAAGAACATCAGAATACACAGTAGCTAAAAAATCAGGGTCATACAGTCTCACATCTTAGAAGAACCTAAGACCTACAGGATCAAGGAAACTTTTAGGAAAATAGACTTGGTCAGCGAGTCAAGTCTTTTTGCATCTCTTTTTATCTATTGTATTTGGTCAGATGTGCTAAAAAGAGCAACTAATAAGTAAATTCAATCACTTCAGTGCTAAGAAGATTGTCCGTAGTTCTGAGCGGCTATTTGAAGGGTTTAACCAAACCGAGGTCAAGGATGATCCTAGAGCCTGACATGAGAGACCTTTAGGACAGTGGATTGAAGAACTTTATATGGTGACTAAAGCTGGGACACGTCACCATAGGGGTCAGTCAGATTAGTGTTTCAGATTTTTTTCATTCTAGAAGAATTGGAGACATCTGGTAAGAAGATGAATTCCGGAACTTGCTCAATGATGATACAGACACACTATTTAGATTCTTTTTTTTTAATGTATTTTGCCACCTGAGTCAAAAAAAGGACACAAAGTACTATAGAGCTGATCAATGTGTAGCCTAAAGATCATGGGATGTATTGGCTTTGAAGGTTGTCACCACATCAAGGTGATACTATGTAGAAGAACTTGAAATCCCTGTCTAGAGATGACATAGACAATCAAATCCAAGAACTTGGTCAACAATATGGGCAATCTTTTTACATTTCCTTTCATATGAATTGGTCCATCTGACCTAAAGAAGGGATGAATCGTGAGTCGTGCCGGATATACTGGCTTGCCATTTGGAGACTGCTACTAAGGTTTAGGAAGAACTTGAAGGCCTCTTGATGGAACCTTTGTTTTTTACGTTGTATAATGTATTTAGTCATCTGAGATAAGGAGGGGACATGTCTTCAGTAGAGTTAATTGGTTTTGAGGTTCTGGTTCTTTTCAACCAGAGAAGAACCCTCAAAAACTTACTCAACAATAAGATATATAGTTGGCTCAGGGGTAAGGAAAGGAAATGTGATCCGGTACATCCTTCCAAACTCTTCAGTCTCACCAAGGACCTGAGATGTCTTGGCCTAACACTTGAAGTTACCAGATCAACATGATGGAAGTTCTCAGTCTTGAAGAACCTGAGGCCATTCCTAGTCCCTTCCCTTTCACAAATAACCTTCTGTAGATCCTTGGCATAGGCTGGACTTATCTCTCTAACCATCGAAGCCACTTTTATTCCAGACAATACAGACCTCAACAGGTTGTTTTGTAAACTAGCGGCACAACTTTTGATGCATTTGTGTGATACACTTACTGCTTATACAAATCAAATTTATAAATACATTTTGTATGATAAATATTTTTTAGCACCGGCAAATTTATCACCACTCTGGTGGAATGAGACAGTATAAATCCTCGCCTTGAGTCTCATATTTAATTCATGGCATAAACACACATAGTTACTTATTCAATCTGACTCTATATACTATTACTTTACAGTGTTCCCTCCACTCCTGGGAACCATCTGCCCACAAACATCTCCAGTAATTTTTATGACCTAACGCAGACTGCTTCAGAGTTTGCTGCTTCTCAAAAGACGTAACTGGCCCCGCAGATCCTGATTTATTAGCGGCATGAAGGAAAAACAGACTGTCTTGGAGCATTTAATTCTTCCTCTTTAGTCTGCTGAGGTTTCTAAAATGCGAACTAAATCCTGACTTGTTAAATGTCTCTCTTGGGTCGCCCGAGAATTCTTCTTTGCATGGCCTCAGAAGTGACATTTGAATACATAAGATTCAGAAGACTTGGAGAAACCACCAGACGGCCTTTCTCCATTGCCTGGAGATATCTGCGAAGTTCAAGGAACTTCGAAATAAATTGTTACTGTAGGTCTAATCTTGATTCTGACCGCTCGGTTCATATATCAAAGCAAAGGTTTTGTTGCCCAAAGAAACCAATAAAATTTCATAGATGTGTTTGTTCTGTTACCCTTTTAAGAATAGAAGCCTTTACATAATAAGACGTGGCTTCTGTAGGAACATAAGTAAGTTGCAAAATATCTGGTAGATATGGTATCATGTGGGTCAAGGCTACTTTGGCTCGTGAAGTGTCTTCAATGTTTCGTCTTCTTGTATCCACTTTAATAACGTTCTTAAGTTTGTCTCAGACCATCTTGTTGGTCATGCTCTTCCAGTCTTCACTCTTCTAAGTACAATTATCTCCCTCAAAGATTAGAATCTTCTCAGATGTCTAGATACAGTTTCATCCTGGTCATTGCTACCTTAGATTTATAGCTGACTATGAATGTGGTCAAGAAGACGCTTCATTATTTTCTATTCCAACCAAGGTCTTCATAAAAATCTTCCTCAATGTCAAAGCTTCAAGATGTAGATACTTTTCTTATCCTGTTTCATCTAATTTCACAGCCATAAAGAGTTGCACTATATGGAGAGAAGTATAGCGATCATTACACCTACATTCCCTTCTATATCCATAGACATTTACATGGAGCTGCTCCCATCTTTCTTCCGTTCTCCTGGAAAGGTTTCCTAAACCTTTGAACTTCCTTTGAAGTTGTCTTTGGAAATTTCTAAAGAAGCGTACAAAGTGTAAGGGAAAATATCCCAAAATTGGTATTCATCCCAGCCATCATGCACCAATTGATCTGAAAATATTAGTAGACATTTGTGATATTCTACTTCTTGGTGAATCGGCAACTTGGAAAACTTTCATGACCAGTATTGGACATCAACTCTATGGAATGATCTTGAAAGTGGGCGATCAATGCACCCTAGGTAAGTCGCGATCAGCAAACAGATTCAACCCAAATTTTTCAAAAGTTTCAGATTCAACCAAATCCAACAATTTTTGAATTTCACCAACCAGGATAGATGAAGGAAGATGCATTTAGCTCTTTGCTATTTTTGATCATCCCCCCAGGCCTTCACTTATACCTTGGGATCTGAGAAGACCCCGGACCATAATAATAACACTTATGCTTCATGATAAACCAAACCTCACAAATATTCATCGAAACGAATCTGGTGAGGTTCACCCATCTCTATTGATAAGGAAACCATAATCCATTGATCAAAACTGAATTTTTTTGGCGAACGCTTCGCTATTTTGTATCATTTCTTCCCAACACAATGTAACTTGTTCCTGAGAAAGAACTCCAAGGGATCCATTTTGCGCAACTGTCTTAACATAACCCGGAGCTTTAGCCGTAATAAGCCGACTGTTTATAGTGGAAGAATTATAAGACGAGACGTTGCCAGACAATACTTGACATGACGCAACATTTTTGATTGTGCACCTCTAGACGTGTCGGTTGTCTCTGTAGCCACCGTCTGAAGGGGACCTTGTACATATTGACCTTCCATTGTATCTCTCCTCCGCTGGGCCGCGTGTTGAATCATGTTGTGAGCATAATTGTCTTTTGGTGAATTAAAGGAACAACAGCAGTAAGACAGCGCTTGTATGTCAAGCCGCAGCAGCGAGCTGATTTCACTTGCCTCGCAAAGTGCCATTTGACTCCCTAATGAAAGAGGATTAAAGAAATAGTGGCATAATTGAGGTTGAACAATATCTGTTGGAATGAATGAACAAACGGTGTTTAATGGGTATTTGTGTGCACGCTCGCTCATTCACTCTGAAAAGTAAATGGAGTCTGAGGATTTAGCAATGAAGCCTTAGCAGACAATGGTGAAGTCAATTTTCTTTCCTTGTGCAGTAATTAACCTTTCGTGTAATCTCCTTCGGAGGTCATGTGGAGGCTAGCCCGCCACTCATTGTTCCACACAACCTTAAAACGCATTTCGCCACAATTCTGATACACTTGGCTGGATGCATTCTACAAACGAGAGATGCTATCAGCCGCCGATGGGCTCGTTTTTGGGTTATTTAAGGATTTTCATGGGCGCGGGTAGAGTTTCTTCTATTCATGGTACATTGAAGGCCGGTGATGACTGCCGAGTGAAGAGTCGTTGAGTTAAAGGCATTTTCCTGTTCTGCTGTCATTACGCTTTTCTGCCTAGTTGCTTTTGTTTTATGGACATGGAGAAGTTTTTTGGACGTGTCTGAATGTTTTTAGCCTTAAAGGGATTTGTATATTTGTGTTCTGTCTTTAGGATAGGCTATCTGTATGTTATTGGTGGGGGGCCGACACTCAAGAGCACGGAGGCTTCTTCTTTGTGTTGATGATGTCATGTTTATTGGTCACATGAATTGGATGGGGATGAGCTAAAAAACTAAGCAGAGCCCCTATAATATATGTAATGCCGGGTGCTTAATACTTATTGTAAAGCTTGCAGTGCTGTCGCCTCTGTAACCAGGGCAATCTGTGGGGGTCCGGGGTCCAATCCCATATTAATTACCTATCCTATGGGTGAATGTTCTAGAAAGTTCTGGAAAGTCCTGTTTGCTTTAGGCTATGAGACAACAGAGAGGGGAAACACAGAGGAGGGATCATCATTAGGGTTCACTTACTTATTTCAGGGATATCTAAGAGGTTTTCCCAGGGAAGTCACAAATAGACAGAAATCTCAGTCCGTCCCTATTGCTTGCAGTCAGCCGGATTTTCCACATGCCTTATAGAAGTCTTGCACAGACCATAGGGGGCACTTTATGCTGTTGTTTGGGGATTTGCACTATAAGCAGGTGCAGAGCCACTACCATGAAACTGAAGTGGCTGCTATTCGGCCTGTAACAATTTAGGAGCCCAGCTGTGCCCCCCACCTGTCCCTGGTCATACTCACTGTCATCTCCAGTGCACCTTCAGCCTCCAGGGGGCACCTCCAATAAGTCCTGACACTAAACACGTCCGGATGTTGATTCTTTGACAATGTGACGCTATTAGGCATTGAGATGTAACATGCAGCAAGAGCCTGAGAGGGAAAGCGGGGGAGGGGGAGAGCAGGTCCAGGGATGGTTAAGTGAATATTGCTGATTATCTGCTGGGAGTCATTGTGAGGGCCTTTAAAGGGGGCCCTTAAATTACAGCGGTCTTTAGATAAGGTCTTATTGTATTGGGGCATGTAAACAGGGTTCTTACTGTATAGGAGCCTCTAAAGAGGGTCCTTATTGTATGGGGGCCTTTAAAGAGGCAGTATAGGGTGGTGGGAAGTAAAAGGGGCAATTGGGAGGTGTAAGCGGCCCCTGATGTAAGCAATGACGCCACTGTTTGCACCCCCACGTCGCCCCCCCAATGCTAGTGATAGACAATATAACATGTAATATTCTGCTCTTCTGTGCACAACTTAACCCTGTGTTTCCTCTCTCTACAGGTAAGGACTATTCCCAATGTATTATTTGATATTTTGGTTCCATCTCTCCGGTGAGTACAGAAAATTCACACTCTGTGGTTGTCACTATCACAATGGCTGGACTGTATATGCCAGGTATCCGGACTCTGCTCTGATTATACAAGATGTACATTATAAATTAGAATGACACAGCCAGGACTCTGGGCCCATGATAACACTTCCTGCTATGTGCTCTGGAGGTTCAGTATTGTCATAGAGATTGTATACAGGGTTGTCATTTGTATATAGAGTGTAACTTGTTACTAGAATTAACTCTGTGTAATGAAATATGGAAGATTGTGCTGCGTACCTCGGGGGTGGGGCCATATATAAAGAGGGCGTGGTTACAATGAAACCTCCCTGTGGGGTTCTCTACATTGGGATTGGCCATCAGTGTTAATGCCCTTTAGAATGAAGATGATGAATATCTTGGTGATATAGTATGAGCTGTGTACAGAACAGGCATTCAGGAGGAACACTGGAATGCATAACATTGTATAAGTTTCTGTAGACTTCTGATTGAAACTAATGAATGAACCAATGAATGAATGTATGCAAAAATAAATATAGAATGTGTCAATGTATATGAACAAAACAAAAGAATTAAAGAATGAATGGATGAAATCCAACAATAAATTCATGAAAATGCATCTATGAATCCATTAACAAGATTATCAAGAATGAATGAATGAATGAATGAACAGATCAGTCAATAAATTCATCAACTAACTAATCCATGACTATATTAGACAATAATAGCATGAATGAAAGGATAATCATTTTAGAAATGAATGAATGAATGAATGGAATTAATAAATTATTCAACAAACACACAGATGAATAAGTCAGTCACTTAGTACGACAATCATTGAATGGATCAATTTATTTATCAAGAAGCTGATTAATAAATGAATGAATTAAGTGTACGAGTCAATCAATGAATCAGTACTTGACTGAAGGAATAGATGAATGAAAGAGTAGATGAATAAATGTAAGAATCAAATAATGAATCGGTGACTTTATCAACAGATGAATAAATGAATCAATGGTACAGTTAATCAGCAAATGTAGGAATCAGATTAATGAACGCAAAATTGAATGAATAAGTCAAACCTGACAGTAATGCATCAGTGAATGAATCTGTAAATCAAGTGAGGAATCAATGATGTTATCAAGAAATTAATTGCTAAATGAATGTAACAAATAAATGAATTAATGGAAGAGCTCATGAAGTAACTCAAAAGTAAATTACTAAATGAATGAATGAATGATTTAACTATGTATTCAATCAATCAGTCAAATAGTTTATAAATAATTGTATAAATGGATGAATAAGCCAATAGATGAAGGAATTAATAGATGAACTACTCAAGAAATATATTAACGAACCAATTAAATAATCTATAAATCAAGTAATAAAGTAAATAATCCATGATCAATCAAAAAGTTTAGAGACGAATGAATAAATTAACAAGTTAATCAATAAATAATATATATATTGATTAAACAAATCAGTTATTCAATGCCTGAAAAATGATAGGCGCTCTTAGGTGTGAATTTAAGCTATTCATTCATTCATTCATTCATTTTTTAAAAGTATTAATTTATATCTCAATCAATATAACATTCAATCTATAGATTAATTCATTGGCTTTAAAAAAAAATCTTTAATATATTAAATGAAATATTCATTCATTCAGTACATAGCTTAACTTTTTAATTTGATGCAATTGCAAGCACAAGTTGAGCAGCAATTGTCGGTAATCGCTTGTATATAGTAATTGCCAGTAATCGCATCAGATAGAAATGGGTGTGTCCTGGGAATGAGCACATGCCCGATAGGACCATCTAAGGGCGTCCTTACCCCTTACTCAATAAATTAAAGAAACCACAAATTAATCATAAAGGTCATGAGTGAATGAATCAGTGAATACTTTATGTGTTTATCAAGAAATGGGGTAATAAATTAAGGAAAAGAATGAATATTGCCAAAAATAAAGAATTAAGGAACCAGTGAATGAATTTATGAATGAATTAATATATTTATCATGAAATGGAGGAATTAGTCAGAGAAATGAATGAATGAATGAATGAATGAATCATTTCCACAAATAAGTGAAAGAATTAAGGATGTAGTGAATGAATTAATGAATCAATTAGTGTGTTTGGAGTAATAAATTATAGAGTTGAATGAATGAGTATTTCAATAAATAAAGAACTAGGCAACCAATTGATTAAATATGAATCAATGTGTTTATAAAGAATGGTAGTAATTAGGGTTGTGACGATCTTGAGATTTCAGGATCAATTTTAAAATCCGATTTCCGATCATTTTCCAGCCGATCCCGATCGTGATCGTAAAATCTTTTCTGATCCCTATCGCTCAGCCCTAGTAGTAGTAATAAATTCTAGACATGAATGAATGAATATTTTAACAAATAAATTAAATAATTAAGGAACCAAGTAATAAATCCATAGATTAATTAATGGGTTTATTGAGAAAGGGAGTAATATATTCTATACATGAATGAATGAATGAATGAATGAATGAATGAATATTTTAACAAATACATTAAAAAATTAAGTAAACAAGAAATAAATACATGAATCAATTAATGGGATTATCAAAAAGGTAGCAATACATTCTAGACGTGAATGAATGAATGAATTAAATAAATGAATTGAAGAATTAAGGAACCGATGAATGACTCTATGACTCAATTAATGTCTTTACCAGGAAATGAAATAGTAAATTGAATGAACGGTTTTAATTGCAGCGCTCTCGGTGATGCTAACGTTTCCAAGGCTTCTTATTGTTGCTCCATGTTCATTCCCTTTTATCCATAGAAGTCATTTCAGCCGTTTTCTCTTGAGCCTCTTGAGAACCATTTTCGTTCTGCGGGTCCCTCTCATCTCTATTCACCACCATAGCGAGCGACACACAATGTCCTCTCAGAGCCGAGCACATCACTGCCAGATACAAACCTTGTAAATCTTCTTTCATTTTATTCCCATAATTAACGGTAAATAAAAAATGAGAATATTTAATTTGCCAGATGCTTCGCGAATCGGCAGAAAGTGGCACAAAATGGAGCGCGGCCTCAAATATTTACAAGGAATGGGAAATATAAAGATAAGAAACAGAATGACAGCCCACAAATAAAGTGAGCGTATGTCGTGTGTGACCCCAGGGGGGAGCAGTGATGACATCACAAGTACTAATATAAATTAGCGCATAATTAGTGGAGATCAGACCTCGCGGCATCTGCCGGATGACTCTGCTGTATAGTGCACTTAATATTAATAAAGTGACACTATCGCAATATGTCTGGTGAAATCTACTGCCAAAAATCTGCAGTTGGTAGCGGCAGATGCAGAGTCAGATGTGAGACAGCCGTACAACAGTCACATTTTTTGGGATTTCCTTCCTAGTGTAGAACCTTTTACACAAAGATAGTGCTGTCTACTGGTTTCTAGTTTTGATAACAGTACAGATAATACTGACTTTAGGTTTCTCCTATCAAGAAGGTACAGATAGTGCTGCCTCCTGATCCCTGTAAGTGATGTAGATACAGATAGTGCCGCCTCCTGATCCCTGTAAGTGATGTAGATACAGATAGTGCTGCCTCCTGATCCCTGTAAGTGATGTAGATACAGATAGTGCTGCCTCCTGATCCCTGTAAGTGATGTAGATACAGATAGTGCTGCCTCCTCATCCCTGTAAGTGATGTAGATACAGATAGTGCTGCCTCCTGATCCCTGTAAGTGATGTAGATACAGATAGTGCTGCCTCCTGATCCCTATATGTGATGTAGATACAGATAGTACAGCCTCCTGATCCCTGTAAGTGATGTAGATACAGATAGTGCTGCCTCCTGATCCCTGTAAGTGATGTAGATACAGATAGTGCTGCCTCCTGATCCCTGTAAATGATGTAGATACAGATAGTGCTGCCTCCTGATCCCTGTAAATGATGTAGATACAGATAGTGCTGCCCCCTAATCCCTGTAAGTGATGTAGATACAGATAGTGCTGCCTTCTGATCCCTGTAAATGATGTAGATACAGATAGTGCTGCCTCCTGATCCCTGTAAGTGATGTAGATACAGATAGTGCTGCCTCCTGATCCCTATATGTGATGTAGATACAGATAGTACAGCCTCCTGATCCCTGTAAGTGATGTAGATACAGATAGTGCTGCCTCCTGATCCCTGTAAATGATGTAGATACAGATAGTGCTGCCTCCTCATCCCTGTAAGTGATGTAGATACAGATAGTGCTGCCTCCTGATCCCTGTAAGTGATGTAGATACAGATAGTGCTGCCCCCTGATCCCTGTAAGTGATGTAGATACAGATAGTGCTGCCTCCTGATCCCTGTAAGTGATGTAGATACAGATAGTGCTGCCTCCTCATCCCTGTAAGTGATGTAGATACAGATAGTGCTGCCTCCTGATCCATGTAAGTGATGTAGATACAGATAGTGGTGCCCCCTGATCCCTGTAAGTGATGTAGATACAGATAGTGCTGCCCCCTGATCCCTGTAAGTGATGTAGATACAGATAGTGCTGCCTCCTGATCCCTGTAAGTGATGTAGATACAGATAGTGCTGCCCCCTGATCCCTGTAAGTGATGTAGATACAGATAGTGCTGCCTCCTGATCCCTGTAAGTGATGTAGATACAGATAGTGCTGCCTCCTGATCCCTGTAAGTGATGTAGATACAGATAGTGCTGTCTCCTGATCCCTTTAAGTGATGTAGATACAGATAGTGCTGCCTCCTGATTCCTGTAAGTAATGTAGATACAGATAGTACTGCCTCCTGGTCTTTCCCCATACTGATAGTACTGTCTCCCTTTCTCAAAGCATAAAAGATGTAGACACTGATAGTACAATTTCCATATTTCTCCCTATAAAAATGTGAGCACACATAGCACTGTGTTCCTACCTCTACTTGTAAATTGTACAGATAGTACTGCATCCTATAAATTCTGTACACACATATAGTCCTGCATATACACAGATAGTACTGTCTCCTTACCACATCCTGTAAATGATGAACATAGGTACATATAGTACTGCCTCTCTATGCTTATGATGTATAGTAAGTACAGATAATCCTGCATATACACAGATACTGCTGTCTCCTGTTCTCTCCCTGTAAATGATCTACTTAGGCACAGTCTCCTCTAAATTCTGTACACAAAAATATTACTACATGTACACAGATACTGCTGTCTTTGTGCCACTTCCTATAAATGATGAACATAAGCACAGATAGTACTGCTTGTCGGTGTTTATGATGCATAGTAGGTACTAATACTCCTGCATATACACAGATATTGCTGTCTTCTTGTCTCTTCCTGTAGATGATACACATAAGCACAGATAGTACTGTCTCTTGGTGTTTATGATGCATAGTAGATACTAATAGTCCTGCATATACACAGATACTGCTGTCTCCTGGTCTCTTCCTGTAGATGATGTACATAAGCACAGATAGTACTGCCTCTTGGTGTTTATGATGCATAGTAGATACTAATAGTCCTGCATATACACAGATACTGCTGTCTCCTGGTCTCTTCCTGTAGATGATGTACATAAGCACAGATAGTACTGCCTCTTTCTAGAGGAAGGATTTGATATAACAAGTAACTTCCTGAATTCTATTTTTTTGTTATTATTATTATATGACAACTTGGCTCTGTTACATCTATACCAATGATACTTTGTACAAGGAGTAGGCCGATCACTACAATCCAGACGTGGAGAATAGAGCTGTGCTACACGGGCCTGACCTCTGCTGTCTTCTTGTCATTAAGTCTTTTATTAGGACGTGTGATCAGGACGAGTCTTTGTTAGGTCATTGATCACACAGAACATTTGTATCAGCTGAATAGTGGAAATCATTGGATTATTGTATCTGAGAGCCGGCTGTGAGCGCCTGGAAGCCATTATTGGCATCTCTAACAGGTCTGCACTCACTTGTCAGCGCTCCAATATAGGCCGAAATTATCTTCAAGTATTAGGATCTGTCACATTGCCGACATTTGCTTAAAGTGCAAATTGAACTGAAATTATAGACACGCGGCCAAAAAGGAAGACATTTAATCCAGTGCTGGATGTATTAGGACTCATTACCCAAGAGCTGGCCGCACTTCTCCGGGCAGAATTCAATTTGTTCATTACAACTAACTAAGACAAGAAAACATATAAAGAAGTAATAAAACATTTAGATAAACCCATCTTCTCTACTCCTGTCTTAAGTCTGCTGTTAGTTCCTCAAGATTCTCGATGTCTTGATCATGATTCCTTTGACTGTCTCCATATCCAGATGTGTCTTCTCTCTTTGTTCTCTTGGCCAAGGATATCCAGTTATGTCTATAACATATAAAGCTGGTTTTCTAAAAATAACATGATTTTCTCATATGTTGTCACAAAGTGATCTGCTAACTATCCTATAGGTGTCTATTGTGGCCACCCAGTGGTTGTATAGGGAGTTACAGTCTTTCATTGTTGTGATATTATATTGAGTGGTTACATGAGAAGTTGGAGTATTAGGGTCAACGGGCCATTGATCTGTTGGGCTACCAAAGTGGTTTCAGCCACCTCTATGGGTGTAATATAAACAACCTCCCCAGTATTAACCCTTTAAAGAGATCCTATCATTAAAAGTCAATTTTTTGTCCCTAACACATAGGAATAGCCTTAAGAAAGGCTATTCTTCTCCTACCTTTAGATTTCTTCTCCGGGCCGCCATTCGGTATATAATCTGGTTTTCTTCGTTATGCAAATGAGTTCACTCACAGCACTGGAGGAGGGCTCAGTGCTCAAACAGCACTGGGGGCGTCCCCAATGTTGCGAGAGAACTTTCCAGCGCCGCCTCCATCTTCTTCAGGAATGTCGTCTTCACATGTCTTCTTCCGGTGGTGGCTTCCAACTTCTTGACCTCGGGCCTAGGACAAAGCTGACTGTGCATGCCTGCCGGTCACAAGAAAAGGGCTGCTTAAAATACTATGCAAGTGGCCATTTCTTGTGTCTGGTGGGCATGTGCAGTCGGCTTTGCCCTAGGCCCGAGGCCTAGAAGTTTGAAGCCACCGCCGGAAGAGGTCACAGTGAGAGGCCATTCCTGGAGAAGATGGAGGCGGCGCTGGAGAGTTCTCTTGCAGCATTGGGGACGCCCCAGTGCTGTTTGAGTGCTGGGGACCGCCCCCAGTGCTGTGCGAGAACTCATTTGCATACCAACAAAAACCGGATTATATACCGAACTGTGGCTCAGAGAAGACATCTAAAGGTAGGAGAAGAATAGCCTTTCTTAATGCTAATCCTATGTGTTAGGTACAAAAAAATGACTTTTAGTGATAGGATCCCTTTAACCACTATACAGGGATGTGGTCTTTGCTGCAGTCAGATCATTACCTCCAGAGGTGGCCCTGATATTGGCAGCAGCTGGTCCAGTGGTCTCAGAGACACCAGAGGAGTGGTCAAGCACAAGCAGGGGGCTAGGTAATAAGGTCAGGTCCAAGCAAGTGGTCAGGGCAGCCCCAGCCAGGTCCCCTCTGTGCTTCATTCTACCCTCTTGCTTCTTCCCACTCATCTTTAGCGCCCCCTACCTCAGCCACCAGCATTACAAGGAGTTGTCAACCAAATTCTCCAAGGACATGGATATTTTATAATAGAGATTTATCACTTTTTCGGAACACGTGTAATATAAGATGTACGTCACAATGAGCAGCTTCTCAAAATAATAGGATTATGCAAAACTGTGTCATAAAGTGATGCCCTATATACGTCTATGCCACCCAGTACTTGTATTGTGAATTGTAGCCACGGGTTTTGCTAGCATGTTACAATAATGTATTAAATTAGTTTCATGAGATATCCTTAAATTGTTACTAAGTATTCAACAAACTGTAAAATGACTTTCACTCTGAAAATCTCTGTTAAATTTGTCTCAGGATGGATTCCCGGTCACATAATTTACACAGGTCTGTAGAAATCTATGGAGAGAGGAGGAAGGGAGAAGTGAGTAGGAAGTGCAAGAGAGAGGAAGGGTTAAGTCTGATGCTGGAGATAAATCGATCAGATATAATATATTTTATTTACACCAGGACTTCTCTAGAGTGAGATAGATACAATAGATACAATGTTAGAGACAGATCTGGAGCAGATTCTCCTCTACGTACTGTGAGCCGTGTACAGCTAGTCTCCCTGATTGTTGGAAGGTCAGGTATGTGTAACTAAATAAATCACAGGCTTCATTGGTGACTCTACATGATGTCAAAGAAGAATCCGGAAGGGGCAGCAAGAGCTTGTGGGGGAAACCCAGGAAAAACACTCCAGAACATAACAGGGACACTTTTCATTCGGACTGAATACGTTTTGTCTGAAATAAAAATTCAAAGTTTTATCAGTCAGACCTCAGAAACGACTCTCGTGAGGTTCTCCCGTCCTCAGTGAAAAATGGTGATTATTTTCAAGGACTAAAAAATTTGCTGCCACTTTATAAGGAAAGACCATCAGTAACCAGCGATTGTAGTCATCTCTACTGAATGGTACAGGACCAGGGATGAGCAAATCAATTCAGATCAAAACAAATGTGAGCCAAATTTTACAAAAGTTTACTGAACGTTTTGGGGTTTGTTACCCAGAAAATACTCTAATACTCAGGGTTCTCCTCATATCTCAGAGTATAATAAGTGGAGTCCTAGGGAAGGTGTGGGGAAAATAAAGAAATTCTTAACTTGCTTCAACTCTCCTGGGCATCCTCGCAGTGTCTAGTGGTTCCCTGGCATCCTTTTCTGGCCACTGCCTGACGTCACACACCCCGGCGTCATCACTGGGGCCTATGATTGGTCTTCAGTGGTCATGTGTGGTGAAGTCATGATATCAACAAGCTCCATGTTATTGAGCCTCAGCAGCGATCCTGATTCATGTGAAGTCAGGGTAAAAAATATGAAAATCTATTCTCCAGGATATAATTAGGAGAACAGTGCACTCTGTACGCCGCCCTCTAGAGGACAGCCCCCTTAACATCATGCATGACTCAGTTAATAAGCCTACTGACATGATGCAGGGTTTATTGCCAAATTAGTATTTCTATTCCAAAAGGAACAGATTCCCAGCTATGGACAGCGCTGTTTCGGTCTTTTGGACCTCCTCAGCATAGCGCAGGGATACTAATTTGGCAGAGTGAGAGACTATAGACCAGGGTCAGCGGATAATCATACACATTAGGTAGAGTGTGTGCCTACATAAGTGTAAAGAGACTTACAAGTCATTCCTGCTCTGCTAGGGATTCTCAGTAAAAAAAATATGCAAATCTATTCTCCAGGATGTAATTAGGAGAACAGTGCCTCTGTATACCGCCCTCTAGGGACAGCCCCCTTAACATCATGCATCACTCAGTTAATAAGCCTACTGACATGATGTGAGGTATTATTGCCAAATTAGTATTTCTATTCCAAAAGGAACAGATTCACAGCTATGGACAGCGCTGTTTCGGTCTTTTGAACCTACTCAGCATAGCGTAGGGATACTAATTTGGCAGAGTGAGAGACTGTGAAGTCAGTCATAGGACAGAAGAGGTCTTTAGGGGACACCTGATGCCTTCAGACACCGTGAGGATGCCCAGGAGAGGTGAGGAAAGTTGAGTATATCTGTTTGGTATTCTTCCCTAGAACTTCCTTCTGGATCTGAGGAGACAAAACTAACTAGGCTGAACCTGACGATAGTTGTTGAAACAAGTCTCATGGGATTCGCCCATCTCTGGCAAGGACAGTGAGGACCCTTTTCAAGCATCTTCTACCATATAACTAAAGTTCCTGGACCCTTGTCTATGTGACTTGAAGAAAAACACAGACAAACCCTTCAGCTCTGCTACATCTGTAGGTCACGTTAAGGTCATTCCATAAAATAATGTAATAGAATAACATGGAGGGATTTCATATTCTTCTTCTCGGAGACAGTGAGGAGCTCCAAAAACCGCCGGCCCAGCTACGAGACCTGACTGGGGAATGCTAATAAACGGTGGCGACATCCTCCCCCGCTGAGTGTTTGACAAGTCATCAGCAAGAAAGCTGGTTAAAACAAATTGATGGATATCGATATGAAGATGTCCTCTGTCTTACATTGCTCTCATTACTCATATACCTAATTGAAGGTCACCCATGAATAAGTCCTATTAGTTCTCCTGCACGCCTCTCAGGCTGCGGGCGACCGGAGGAGAACTTTATGGATGTACGGCAGAGGTGAGAGGAACGTTTGTGCTGACATCAGGTTCTCTCCTTGGAGTTGGGTCATCTTTATGCATTAATGGGGCAACATATATACAATGAAATATAAATGAGCGGCCGACGTGTCAGCGCAACGTGTCAGCTCATCTCCCAGCAGGGTCATTTGTTACCTTCTAGACCTTCAGTGATTGACCTATCACTTCTAATAACTGCAGGTCCCAAAAATGTGCAGCACGCCATCCTCGATCCTTAAAGGCTATGTCTAACTTTGCAACATCTTACTTTTTTGCATATAAAAAATTCATTAACTTTGCAATTCGTTTTGATTAATAACTAGAGAATAACTGATGAATAACTAGAGCGAGTAGTATACTACAGTATTCAAAATACTCGTACTCGATCGAATACCGCTCGCTATTCGCAGTAAAGATTCGATTCAGAACCAGCGTTGATTGGCTGAATGCTATAGAGTGTACAGCATGCGGCCAATCAATGCTGGTTCTGTAGAAGGCTCGTCTTTGACAAGGAGAAGTCTAAGATTGGACCACAATGAAGACTGCTCTAATGTTAAGTATGCAGAAACCCAGTGACTTAGACTCCATCTCGTCAGGACACGGCGCAGGGAGAATGATAGACCCACAGGATAAGTAATGTAATGTATGTACACAGTGACTGCACCAGCAGAATAGTGAGCGCAGCTCTGGGGTATAATACAGGATAAGTAATGTAATGTATGTACACAGTGACTGCACCAGCAGAATAGTGAGCACAGCTCTGGAGTATAATACAGGATAAGTAATGTAATGTATGTACACAGTGACTGTACCAGCAGAATAGTGAGTGCAGCTCTGGAGTATAATACAGGATAAGTAATGTAATGTATGTACACAGTGACTGCACCAGCAGAATAGTGAGCGCAGCTCTGGGGTATAATACAGGATAAGTAATGTAATGTATGTACACAGTGACTGTACCAGCAGAATAGTGAGCGCAGCTCTGGAGTATAATACAGGATAAGTAATGTAATGTATGTACACAGTGACTGTACCAGCAGAATAGTGAGCGCAGCTCTGGAGTATAATACAGGATAAGTAATGTAATGTATGTACACAGTGACTGTACCAGCAGAATAGTGAGCGCAGCTCTGGAGTATAATACAGGATAAGTAATGTAATGTATGTACACAGTGACTGTACCAGCAGAATAGTGAGCGCAGCTCTGGAGTATAATACAGGATAAGTAATGTAATGTATGTACACAGTGACTGTACCAGCAGAATAGTGAGCGCAGCTCTGGAGTATAATACAGGATAAGTAATGTAATGTATGTACACAGTGACTGCACCAGCAGAATAGTGAGCGCAGCTCTGGAGTATAATACAGGATAAATAATGTAATGTATATACAGAGTGACTGTACCAGCAGAATAGTGAGCGCAGCTCTGGAGTATAATACAGGATAAGTAATGTAATGTATGTACACAGTGACTGTATCAGCAGAATAGTGAGCGCAGCTCTGGGGTATAATACAGGATAAGTAATGTAATGTATGTACACAGTGACTGTACCAGCAGAATAGTGAGCGCAACTCTGGAGTATAATACAGGATAAGTAATGTAATGTATGTACACAGTGACTGTACCAGCAGAATAGTGAGCGCAGCTCTGGAGTATAATACAGGATAAGTAATGTAATGTATGTACACAGTGACTGTACCAGCAGAATAATGAGCGCAGCTCTGAAGTATAATACAGGATAAGTAATGTAATGTATGTACACAGTGACTGTACCAGCAGAATAGTGAGCGCAGCTCTGGAGTATAATACAGGATAAGTAATGTAATGTATGTACACAGTGACTGTACCAGCAGAATAGTGAGCGCAGCTCTGGAGTATAATACAGGATAAGTAATGTAATGTATGTACACAGTGACTGTACCAGCAGAATAGTGAGCGCAGCTCTGGAGTATAATACAGGATAAGTAATGTAATGTATGTACACAGTGACTGTACCAGCAGAATAGTGAGCGCAGCTCTGGAGTATAATACAGGATAAGTAATGTAATGTATGTACACAGTGACTGTACCAGCAGAATAGTGAGCGCAGCTCTGGAGTATAATACAGGATAAGTAATGTAATGTATGTACACAGTGACTGTACCAGCAGAATAGTGAGCGCAGCTCTGGAGTATAATACAGGATAAGTAATGTAATGTATGTACACAGTGACTGTACCAGCAGAATAGTGAGCGCAGCTCTGGAGTATAATACAGGATAAGTAATGTAATGTATGTACACAGTGACTGCACCAGCAGAATAGTGAGAGCAGCTCTGGAGTATAATACAGGATAAGTAATGTAATGTATGTACACAGTGACTGTACCAGCAGAATAGTGAGCGCAGCTCTGGAGTATAATACAGGATAAGTAATGTAATGTATGTACACAGTGACTGTACCAGCAGAATAGTGAGCGCAGCTCTGGAGTATAATACAGGATAAGTAATGTAATGTATGTACACAGTGACTGTACCAGCAGAATAGTGAGCGCAGCTCTGGAGTATAATACAGGGTAAGTAATATAATGTATGTACACAGTGACTGTACCAGCAGAATAGTGAGCGCAGCTCTGGAGTATAATACAGGATAAGTAATGTAATGTATGTACACAGTGACTGTACCAGCAGAATAGTGAGCGCAGCTCTGGAGTATAATACAGGATAAGTAATGTAATGTATGTACACAGTGACTGTACCAGCAGAATAGTGAGCGCAGCTCTGGAGTATAATACAGGGTAAGTAATATAATGTATGTACACAGTGATTGTACCAGCAGAATAGTGAGCGCAGCTCTGGAGTATAATACAGGATAAGTAATGTAATGTATGTACACAGTGACAGTACCAGCAGAATAGTGAGCGCAGCTCTGGAGTATAATACAGGATAAGTAATGTAATGTATGTACACAGTGACTGCACCAGCAGAATAGTGAGCGCAGCTCTGGAGTATAATACAGGATAAGTAATGTAATGTATGTACACAGTGACTGTACCAGCAGAATAGTGAGCGCAGCTCTGGAGTATAATACAGGGTAAGTAATGTAATGTATGTACACAGTGACTGTACCAGCAGAATAGTGAGCGCAGCTCTGGAGTATAATACAGGATAAGTAATGTAATGTATGTACACAGTGACTGTACCAGCAGAATAGTGAGCGCAGCTCTGGAGTATAATACAGGATAAGTAATGTAATGTATGTACACAGTGACTGTACCAGCAGAATAGTGAGCGCAGCTCTGGAGTATAATACAGGATAAGTAATGTAATGTATGTACACAGTGACTGCACCAGCAGAATAGTGAGCGCAGCTCTGGGGTATAATACAGGATAAGTAATGTAATGTATGTACACAGTGACTGCACCAGCAGAATAGTGAGTGCAGCTCTGGAGTATAATACAGGATAAGTAATGTAATGTATGTACACAGTGACTGCACCAGCAGAATAGTGAGCGCAGCTCTGGAGTATAATACAGGATAAGTAATGTAATGTATGTACACAGTGACTGCACCAGCAGAATAGTGAGAGCAGCTCTGGAGTATAATACAGGATAAGTAATGTAATGTATGTACACAGTGACTGTACCAGCAGAATAGTGAGCGCAGCTCTGGAGTATAATACAGGATAAGTAATGTAATGTATGTACACAGTGACTGTACCAGCAGAATAGTGAGCGCAGCTCTGGAGTATAATACAGGATAAGTAATGTAATGTATGTACACAGTGACTGTACCAGCAGAATAGTGAGCGCAGCTCTGGAGTATAATACAGGGTAAGTAATATAATGTATGTACACAGTGACTGTACCAGCAGAATAGTGAGCGCAGCTCTGGAGTATAATACAGGATAAGTAATGTAATGTATGTACACAGTGACTGTACCAGCAGAATAGTGAGCGCAGCTCTGGAGTATAATACAGGATAAGTAATGTAATGTATGTACACAGTGACTGTACCAGCAGAATAGTGAGCGCAGCTCTGGAGTATAATACAGGGTAAGTAATATAATGTATGTACACAGTGATTGTACCAGCAGAATAGTGAGCGCAGCTCTGGAGTATAATACAGGATAAGTAATGTAATGTATGTACACAGTGACAGTACCAGCAGAATAGTGAGCGCAGCTCTGGAGTATAATACAGGATAAGTAATGTAATGTATGTACACAGTGACTGCACCAGCAGAATAGTGAGCGCAGCTCTGGAGTATAATACAGGATAAGTAATGTAATGTATGTACACAGTGACTGTACCAGCAGAATAGTGAGCGCAGCTCTGGAGTATAATACAGGGTAAGTAATGTAATGTATGTACACAGTGACTGTACCAGCAGAATAGTGAGCGCAGCTCTGGAGTATAATACAGGATAAGTAATGTAATGTATGTACACAGTGACTGTACCAGCAGAATAGTGAGCGCAGCTCTGGAGTATAATACAGGATAAGTAATGTAATGTATGTACACAGTGACTGTACCAGCAGAATAGTGAGCGCAGCTCTGGAGTATAATACAGGATAAGTAATGTAATGTATGTACACAGTGACTGCACCAGCAGAATAGTGAGCGCAGCTCTGGGGTATAATACAGGATAAGTAATGTAATGTATGTACACAGTGACTGCACCAGCAGAATAGTGAGCGCAGCTCTGGAGTATAATACAGGATAAGTAATGTAATGTATGTACACAGTGACTGTACCAGCAGAATAGTGAGCGCAACTCTGGAGTATAATACAGGATAAGTAATGTAATGTATGTACACAGTGACTGTACCAGCAGAATAGTGAGCGCAGCTCTGGAGTATAATACAGGGTAAGTAATATAATGTATGTACACAGTGACTGTACCAGCAGAATAGTGAGCGCAGCTCTGGAGTATAATACAGGATAAGTAATGTAATGTATGTACACAATGACTGTACCAGCAGAATAATGAGCACAGCTCTGAAGTATAATACAGGATAAGTAATGTAATGTATGTACACAGTGACTGCACCACCAGAATAGTGAGCGCAGCTCTGGAGTATAATACAGGATAAGTAATGTAATGTATGTACACAGTGACTGTACCAGCAGAATAGTGAGCGCAGCTCTGGAGTATAATACAGGATAAGTAATGTAATGTATGTACACAGTGACTGTACCAGCAGAATAGTGAGCGCAGCTCTGGAGTATAATACAGGATAAGTAATGTAATGTATGTACACAGTGACTGTACCAGCAGAATAGTGAGCGCAACTCTGGAGTATAATACAGGATAAGTAATGTAATGTATGTACACAGTGACTGTACCAGCAGAATAGTGAGCGCAGCTCTGGAGTATAATACAGGATAAGTAATGTAATGTATGTACACAGTGACTGTACCAGCAGAATAGTGAGCGCAGCTCTGGAGTATAATACAGGGTAAGTAATGTAATGTATGTACACAGTGACTGTACCAGCAGAATAGTGAGCGCAGCTCTGGAGTATAATACAGGATAAGTAATGTAATGTATGTACACAGTGACTGTACCAGCAGAATAGTGAGCGCAGCTCTGGAGTATAATACAGGATAAGTAATGTAATGTATGTACACAGTGACTGTACCAGCAGAATAGTGAGCGCAGCTCTGGAGTATAATACAGGATAAGTAATGTAATGTATGTACACAGTGACTGCACCAGCAGAATAGTGAGCGCAGCTCTGGGGTATAATACAGGATAAGTAATGTAATGTATGTACACAGTGACTGCACCAGCAGAATAGTGAGCGCAGCTCTGGAGTATAATACAGGATAAGTAATGTAATGTATGTACACAGTGACTGCACCTTCAGAATAGTGAGCGCAACTCTGGAGTATAATACAGGATAAGTAATGTAATGTATGTACACAGTGACTGTACCAGCAGAATAGTGAGCGCAGCTCTGGAGTATAATACAGGGTAAGTAATATAATGTATGTACACAGTGACTGTACCAGCAGAATAGTGAGCGCAGCTCTGGAGTATAATACAGGATAAGTAATGTAATGTATGTACACAATGACTGTACCAGCAGAATAATGAGCACAGCTCTGAAGTATAATACAGGATAAGTAATGTAATGTATGTACACAGTGACTGCACCACCAGAATAGTGAGCGCAGCTCTGGAGTATAATACAGGATAAGTAATGTAATGTATGTACACAGTGACTGTACCAGCAGAATAGTGAGCGCAGCTCTGGAGTATAATACAGGATAAGTAATGTAATGTATGTACACAGTGACTGTACCAGCAGAATAGTGAGCGCAGCTCTGGAGTATAATACAGGATATAAATCAGGATCAGTGCAGGATGTGTTACTTATTTACAAAGTGATTCAGTTTTTTTAAGTTTATACCTATTTCATCTTTACATGGAACGTGTCCTTTCACCTGTTGAAATAATAGTTGTTTTCTTGCCCGGGAATTATATATATATACGCTGTTCAGTACATGATAATACAATAGTTCTTGGATCTTGAGATAAACAAGCCATTCATCCTCGGCCTCTCGCTGTGGATTTTGAAGCATTTAAAAGTGTTTGATAGAAATTTCTTGTGTTGTTTCTTTTCATACTTTTATTTTTCGGACTGAGTGGAATATTGGTTTCTATTGAGATCTCGGTAAGATGAGATTTGATCTCCTGATGTCACTTCTTAATGTTGTATCTCAAATTGTAAAGAAAATGTAAACCAAAGACAATATGAAAGCAAAAATACTTTGTTTAAAGGTTTTTCCCATAAACCACAGTTATCACCTCTTCATGGGATCGGGGTCTGACTTTGGGTGGCCTGACCTTCAGGATCTCCGCTGATCGGCTGGCAATGCTAAGTCACTTGTGTTATTGGGGCAGAGCTCATGGTGCAATTCATTGCTATGGGGCCCACAAGGCGCAGTACTAGGATATGTCCATGAGTCCAGCACAATGCTCCATTCATAGATGGGACTTTTGGACCCTCACTCTTATGATCTTATGACCTATAACATTCATCCATTTATCACCTATCCAGGGAAAGAGAAATCCCCTTAAAGGGGTTGCTCAGAATTTATTCTTTAGGAACTATGCTTTAGATGGATTCCAGATCTTATCAGTGGCGGTGGTGGTGGTGGTGGGGGGGGGAGACCAATGTCAATCTGAGCAGTAAATGCTCCCAGTCATCCTACAGGTCACATGACAATCTGCTTCCAGCTCTATACACTGTACTGTAAGAGGATCGGAAGCAATCCCGAACAGCTGATCCATGTGGGGGCTGGCTGTTGGCCCCCAACATTCAGGTGTGCACAACCTATCCTAAAGATAAGCCATAAAAGAAATGCGGAACAACAACTTAAAATATCATCATATGTCAAGACTAGGGTTGAGCGATCGGGATCAGAAAGATCGGATTCCGATCGGCGATCGAGTAAATTTCATGATTGCAATGGGAATTCTGACCCGATCTTTTCCAGCGGAATCGAGGTCGGAGATTATTTCAAGATCGGCTCAACCCTCAAGTGACGTGACTTTACCATAGAGAAGCATTGACTAGGGTTGAGCGATTGGGATCGGAAAAGAGCGGATCCTGATCGGCGATCGAGCAAATTTCACGATTGGGATCGGCTGGAAAATGATCGGAAATCGAATTTTGAAATCGATTCTGAAATCTGAAGATCGGCTCAACCCTAGTCATGACCTTCAGTATAGTTGATGTTTTGGGCAGTAAGAGATGGGGAGAGTCCTGTACATGACCATTCAAGTAGAATCAATTACGTCCATTACGAAGAGAAGGGTCAAGACTTAGAGATTACTTGAGAATAACACGTAGCGGTTGTCATTGAGAGCAAAGAATAAACAGGTATTGAATAGTCATCAAAATTAAACTGATCTCCCAAGTTTTTTGGAATTTTGTTTTTGGATTTTTTTCTTTTAATTTTTCCTTTTATCCCTGCTTAGAAATCTCCCACGTGTCAGTATTTCAGTCTTCCTATATTAGGAATTTTTGCCTGTCGATACACTTAATAGATGACTAGACAGGACATGGTCATTCGTTAGACTTAGAGTTTGTTAGAGAATGACACATAATGGGTGACGTTAGGGAGTGATTAGTAGAGGCCGGAGCACAGGAAAGTCAATCTTTGCCTGGTGATCCATTAAAAATGTCATTGAGACGGCACATGGTCTCTTCCAGTTTGGCAGACAATGACAGTGAGAGAGAAGGAGAAGAAGAGATATCAAAATGTCAGCTCTCAACTTAAGTTTTTGGAATGTTTTGTCCTAGATTTTCAAAGAATTTGAGTAGTCTGCTTAGATGTCATCTGTATGTCAGGATATCAGTCTTCAAGGGGAAAAGTCATACAATGATTAGGAGAGTCCGGAGCACCGATAATCCACTATTAACATTACATAAGATGGGACATGGAGATTTATTAGGCTTACAGTTTGATATGACATATGGTGGTTGACGTTGAGAATGAAGAGGTATCAAAGCATCAACTATAACTTCTCACTCAAGTTTTTTGGGGGTTTTTTTTCTATTTTTTTTTTAACAATGCATTAGCCCATAGTCCCTCATCCATATTTCAGAATGTTAGTCTTCTTATGATGTACATTGACTTCAAATTAAGGAATTGAATCTTCCTTCACTACGTGAATCGGAGTATTGATCTTTAATGCTGATATATCGTATCGTACCGAATTGTATAATTTAGTGTCATACAGCTCAATGTTGGCTTTGACTACTAGAGGGATTGTGATGGGGTACGCCAACACCAAATGGATTAAATTTGATTTTGACTTCAATGATTGGTCATGGCAAAAGTTTTCCTGAAAAAGAAAAGTGTTTTAAAAACACCTTTCTACATTATTTTTATTTACAATTTTTTTTCAGGCTTTTTTTTTTATTTTTAGGAAGCCAAAAGAAATTTGAGTATTTAAAAAAATATGTGGAATGGACTAAATTTGATTTTGACTTCAATGATTGGTCAGGACAAAAAGTTTTCCAGAAGAAGTCTTTTAAAAGGTCCTATCTATGTTATTTTTCTGCACAAAAAAGTTCAGGAAATCAACAGAATTTGGAGTATTTCATGGGCAGATTTTTGGTCTAATGTTGACGAGGGAACTCTTCTAGTCTTGGTCTAGTCTTAGTGAGGGAGCTCTTCTGGTCTTGGTGAGAGGATTTTTCTAGTCTTGGTCTAGTCTTGTTTCAGGGGACTCTTCCAGTCTTGCTCTAGTGTTGGTGAGGGGACTATTCCAGTCTTGGTCTAGTCTTGGTGAGAGGGCTCTTCTAGTTTTGGTCTAGTCTTGGTGAGGGGATTCTTCTAGTCTTGGTCTAGTCTTGGTGAGGGGACTCTTCCAGTCTTGGTCTAGTCTTGGTGAGTTTACTCTTCTAGTCTTGGTCTAGTCTTGGTGAGAAGACTCTTCTAGCCTTGGTCTAGTCTTGGTGAAGGGACTCTTCTAGTCTTGGTCTAGTCTTGGTGAGAAGACTCTTCTAGTCGTGGTTTAGTCTTGGTGAGGGGACTCCTAGTCTTGGTGAGGGGACTCTTCTAGTCTTGTTCTAGTCTTGGTGAGGGGACTCTTCTAGCCTTGGTTTAGTCTTGGTGAGGGGACTCCTAATCTTGGTCTAGTCTTGGTGAGGGGACTCTTATAGTCTTGTTCTAGTCTTGGTGAGGGGACTCTTCCAGCCTTGGTCTAGTCTTGGTGAGAAGACTCTTCTAGCCTTGGTCTAGTCTTGGTGAAGGGACTCTTCTAGTCTTGGTCTAGTCTTGGTGAGGAGACTCTTCTAGTCTTAGTCGTCTTGTTGAAGTGACTCTTCCAGTCTTGTTCTAGTCATGGTGAAGGGACTCGTCTAGTCTTGGTGAGGGAACTCTTCCAGTCTTGCTCTAGTCTTGGTGATGGGACTCTTCTAGCCTTGGTCTAGTCTTGGTGAGAAGACTCTTCTAGCCTTGGTCTAGTCTTGGTGAAGGGACTCTTCTAGTCTTGGTCTAGTCTTGGTGAGGAGACTCTTCTAGTCTTAGTCGTCTTGTTGAAGTGACTCTTCCAGTCTTGTTCTAGTCATGGTGAGGGGACTCGTCTAGTCTTGGTGAGGAAACTCTTCCAGTCTTGCTCTAGTCTTGGTGATGGGACTCTTCTAGCCTTGGTCTAGTCTTGGTGAGAAGACTCTTCTAGCCTTGGTCTAGTCTTGGTGAAGGGACTCTTCTAGTCTTGGTCTAGTCTTGGTGAGGAGACTCTTCTAGTCTTAGTCGTCTTGTTGAAGTGACTCTTCCAGTCTTGTTCTAGTCATGGTGAGGGGACTCGTCTAGTCTTGGTGAGGGAACTCTTCCAGTCTTGCTCTAGTCTTGGTGATGGGACTCTTCTAGCCTTGGTCTAGTCTTGGTGAGAAGACTCTTCTAGCCTTGGTCTAGTCTTGGTGAAGGGACTCTTCTAGTCTTAGTCGTCTTGTTGAAGTGACTCTTCCAGTCTTGTTCTAGTCATGGTGAGGGGACTCGTCTAGTCTTGGTGAGGGAACTCTTCCAGTCTTGCTCTAGTCTTGGTGAGGGAACTCTTCCAGTCTTGCTCTAGTCTTGGTGAGGGAACTCTTCCAGTCTTGCTCTAGTCTTGGTGATGGGACTCTTCCAGTCTTGTTCTAGTCTTGTGAAGGGACTCCTAGCCTTATCCTCAGTAAATCTTCATGGTAATGATGTATGAGGAGCTCTGTATGACTAAGGGGTGTCACCAAACAATATGGCTCCAAATAACCCCATTTGGTATCTGACGTTAAACTTCAAAAATTAGCTTTTTAATTTTGTACCTAAACAATGTATGAATAATTACCCAGCGTGAAGCGCTACTTAATAACACAATTATTTTTAACTAAATGCTGTCTGCCAGACCCTCAGCGCAGTTTGGTATTCTAAGCGCGTCCGTAATCCTTGAAGTCATTGAAGCAAGCATGCAGTTATTTTTCCTCCACACAAATGTGTTTTGATTCGAGTGATCTAAAGGTTTCTGCCTTTTGTTAGTAAAAGTAATTAAGTTTCAATGGCAGCTAATTATTTGTGAGGAGGGAAAAAAAACACAAGACGGGAAGTTTGTTTGGTGAGACAACGTCGGAATGTTTTTTAATTGGGCGTCTCTTTTTTTTTTTTTTTTAAAGCTTGAAGGGTTTTATGTGAGGTACAAAACTCTGCCCTCAAGTTGTATACAAGACCTTTGTACTATATATTTATCATTTAGATTAAATAAAAAACTTATAAAAGCTTCTGTGGTTGCAAAGTTGAACAGACAAAGAAAACAAAAACATTACTTTTTGGTGGTAAATTTTATGCAGATCTGAGTTTTATAGACTTATTTATACTGTATTTAACCTGCTGAGAACTACTGTAGGAACCTAAAGGAGAACCCAACAATAAGGAATTGGTTGGGTCTCCAATGGAATTGAGGGCACACGTGATACATTGTAACACAAATCTCTTCTTAAAGGGGAATTTTAGAATTTGGAAGTTATCCCCAGTCCACTCATAAGGTAATAGCATGTCTGGTCAGCGGAGGTCCGACCACTAGATCCCATGGTGATCCCCGATGATCGTGAAAGTGAAAGTCCTGTTCCCTTATCTTTAAGGAGTTTGTCCATTGGTCACATTGCCAAATGAATGGGGCTGAGTTACAATTCCAAGAACAGTCATTATACAGTTATCTATATCACAGCCCTGGACAATCCCTTTAATAGAATGGCAGGTTGAGTATGAATGCTGTCACTCCATGTATTATCCATAGAATGGTTCTGGGCTCAGTGTTATATGGGGTATCCCCTCTAAGTGGCTACACATGTGTAACCAGATGTTTCATTCTAATTGGGGTACAAGGGACCACCCATTCTCATGATTAGTCATGAGCAAACCTTGTGAGATTTGTTTGTGAGGTTCATCTACAATTTTTGGCTTGGACTAAACGTGTTCATTCTCACCCAGAAGTGCTATTGTTAGACTTTGGGGTGTCTTCAGGCCCCGGAGTATAATTGGTAGAGACCCGGGGGAGGTGCAAACATGTTATGTCAGTCCAGGTAGCTGCAACGGGGCTAAGGAATAGCAGTAGGGAATCTCGCCCTGCACTACTCCCACTAGCTATCCCGGTCCCTGCCTCACGGGTGTGGGTCGGCTGTACTCAGGCTAAGCCTGACCCCGACGGCTCCTCTCTCACTGATACCGTAGGCCTAGAGGGAAGTGGGAGAAGGAATGCCCTATAAGATCTCTAGGGACTGGAGACTAAAGGGGGTCACCCCTAACGAACAAGTGAAGCTGCTACTGACAGGGACTGACAAGGGTGTGCGCTGACTAACAACACAAGCAGCACACAGGAAAAATGTGGGAAAGGATTCCCCCAAACCAATATGGGAAGGAACCTTACACTAGGAAACAAACACAGGGAAACAGAGTAGAAATCAAAGGATAAGGCAATTCACTCACACAGTCAATTATACACAGAGGGAGGATTGGTGAACACAGAAGGGAAAACACACAAACCAACTCGTTCACCCAAACCTCCCAAAAACCAACCACGGAACTTCCTCTATCCAAGATAACCACCTACTCCTCCTGCTAAGGCCTAGCTCTGTAAAAGCGACACTCAGCACAGAACCATGGGAGGCATGGGTTTAAATACAGAGTAGAGACCACTCCTCCCAGGTGCAAATGGGAGGACAGACTAATCAACCAGGAGATAAAGCTGCCTACCATCAGTGCGCACGTGCAAGTCAGAAGGTGTGCACCAATACCCACGACAGGACAACCCCGCAGCGCCAGGATGCCACCCCAGACACTGCGCAGCCAAAAACTCCCCAGGTAAGAAAAATAGAAAGTAAAGAACCTAAATACTCTTAACAGGATCCTCCCCTCAAGGAGAAGACTCCGGATTCTCTAGGAGCATCCTTCTTCGGGAACTCCTTGTGGAATTTCTCCACGAGTCTGGGGGCTGACATATCCGACTCCAGGACCCAAGAATTATCCTCAGGACCGTATCCCTTCCATGCCACCAGATACCGTAGCTTCCCCCGAACATATTTGCTATCCAGAACTCGGGATATCTCATACTCCCCGGACTCAGAAACTGGTGGAACCTTAACTGGAGACATTCCCTTCTTGGCCTTCTTTAACAAGGAGACATGGAAGACCCGGTTTATCTTCCACCTTTTAGGTAGTTGCAGCTGCGCCGCCACTTCATTTACCATCTTGATGATCTTAAAAGGACCCACAAACCTGGGACCCAGCTTCTTGCTAGGAACCTTCAACCTGATATTCTTGGTGGACAACCAAACCATCTCACCAGGGAAGAACTGCAACTCTCCTCTCTTCCGATCCGCCTGGACCTTAGCCTGGTGCGACGCCCGCACCAGATTCTCTCGGATACGGGACCATACCCCTTGCAGCTTTTTAGAAAATAGCTCCTCCTCCGGAACTGGGGAAGAAATGGAAGAAAATACTCCGAAAACAGGATGTCTACCACCGGAGCAAAAAAAAGGTGTGGTACCTGTGGCATTGGAATCATGGTTGTTTAGGGAAAATTCTGCCAGGGGGAGAAAGGCAGCCCAATTATTCTGGTTCTCTCGAACAAAACACCTCAAAAACTGTTCCACATCCTGATTGTTCCTCTCTGTTTGTCCGTTAGACTCTGGGTGAAACCCGGAGGAAAACGACAGTGTAACTCCCAACCTGCTGCAAAAAGCCCGCCAGAATTTAGCCACAAATTGCGGTCCCCTGTCCGAAACGATCTCCTCAGGAAGACCATGCAACCTTACAATTTCTTTAATAAACGCCTCTGATAGTGTCTTGGCACATGGCAGCCTGGAAAACGGGATCAAATGGCACATTTTCGTGAAGCGGTCAACGACTACCCAAATGACCGTGAAACCCTTAGACACCGGAAGGCCCGTGATGAAATCCATAGACAGATGAGTCCAAGGTGCCTTAGGAGGTTCCAATGGATGTAGAAGACCGTGGGGACGGGTATGCGACGCCTTGGCTCTTGCACAGACCGAAGTTTTATTGCTAGTAGTTCCCTATCTCCGATGTCATAATTCCGTTCAGAGGCAGAGAATTTCTTAGAAAAGAAGGCACAGGGATGCGTACCCTCCTCGAACTCCTGAGAAAGTACTGCTCCCACCCCCACCGAGGAGGCATCCACCTCCACTCGGAAGGCCAACCTCTCATCCGGCTGTCTCAAAATGGGAGCGGACGAGAATCGCTTCTTCAGTTCTTCAAACGCAGCTAGCGCCTCTGGCGACCACTTAGCACAGTCAGCCCCCTTCTTAGTCAAGTCCGAGATGGGTTTCACAACCTCAGAAAATCCCTTAATAAACTGGCGATAATAGTTGGAGAATCCCAAGAACCGTTGGACCGCCTTTAGGTTCTCAGGTCGCGGCCACTCCAAGACTGCCCTGACCTTCTCAGGGTCCATCTCGAACCCCTTGTCCGATAGGATATAGCCAAGGAAACATAATTTATTGACCGCGAACACACATTTCTCCAGCTTAGCACTTAATTGGTTAACCCTCAGGAGATCTAAAACCTCTCTCACTCTCTCCCAATGAGTCTCCAAATCCGGGGTGTAAATGAGTATATCGTCCAGATAGACCACAACCCCCCTCCCTATGACGGCACTTAGTACATCATTAATAAAATTCTGAAAAAACGCGGGCGCATTGGTTAGACCGAAAGGCATCACAAGACTCTCAAAGTGTCCTAGGGGTGTGTTAAATGCTGTTTTCCACTCATCCCCCTTCTTGATTCTCAGCAAGTTATACGCCCCACGTAAATCTATTTTACTAAACCAGCGGGCTCCCGTAATCTGGCTGAATAGATCCGAGATCAACGGAATGGGATAGGGATTCCGCACCGTGATTTTGTTAATCTCCCTAAAATCCAAACAAGGGCGCAACCCTCCATCTTTCTTCTTTACAAAGAAAAACCCCACTGCTACTGGGGACTTAGATGGGCGAATATGCCCCACCTCTAGACTCCCCTCAATATACTCTTTGAGCGCCTCCCTCTCCGGAATAGTGAGATTGTACAACCTTGTCTTGGGTAACACTGCATTAGGTATAAATTTAATCGAGCAATCATAGGTGCAATGTGGTGGTAATGTCTTGGCTGCCCTTTCCTCAAAGACCTCCCTGAACTCACATATTTCTTGAGGCAAACTGTCTATAGACAAAGACATAACGGATATGGGCAGACATCGACCATTACACCCCTGCCCCCAAGAAACTACTGACTCGGTCTCCCAGTTGATAATAGGGTTATGCTGCTTCAGCGAGGGCCACCCCAAAACTACTTGTGCTGGTAACTTAGACAACAAGAACAAGTCAATCTCTTCCCTGTGGCCACCCACAATAAACTCCAGACCCTCCACCTGTTTGGAGATGACAGCTTGCTGTAGAGGGGTCTTATCAATAGCCCACACCGGTATCTGAGACTCCAAGACCAAAGGACTCACCCTTAATTGCTCACAAAACTCTGAGTCAATAAGGTTGACTGCCGAACCACAATCAACCAAAATCCGGCACTTCTGCCCATTTACCCATCCTTCAAGGGTCAACCCGGAAGTCTGAGTACAGGAAATATGCACACCTCCCTCCTTAGTAGGTTTTCTCCCTTTACCCTCAATAGACCTGGGGTTATTACTCTCCTTGGTGAACCATTCTCTGGAGGGGCATACCCTTGCTACATGTCCCATCCCTCCACACACAAAACAGCGTACTGTGCGGGACCCTTCACTCTTGGGTCTAGCACTTCGCACAGTGGCCCCAATCTGCATGGGTTGGTCCCCCGGGTCCTCTCTAAAAACAGAGAATTGAGGAGGGCTAAGCCCCCCAGGACTCTTGTCTCCACGCTCCCGGAGGCGCCGTCCAACTCTAATTGCCAGCTGCATGGCCTCATCTAGATCTCCCGGAACAGGGTGAGAAACTAGATGGTCTTTAACCTGGTCCGAGAGCCCTGTCTCAAACTGACTAAGTAGAGCGGGGTCATTCCAGTGTACTTCTGCTGCCCACCTACGAAACTCTGTGCAATATTTCTCTATAGCGTGATCCCCTTGCACCACACGTCGTAGGTTATACTCAGCCGTGCGTACCCTGTCTGGGTCGTCATACAGTAACCCCATTGTGGAGAAAAACGCCTCTACAGTTAGTAAGCAAGCTGAGTCGGCTGGTAACAAATGTGCCCAGATGAGGGGATCATCTCTCAATAAAGTAATAATAATCCCAACTCTCTGTACCTCAGAACCGGAGGAAAACGGCCGTAGCCGGAAATACAAAAGACAGTCCTTTTGAAATCGGAAAAAATCTGACCTCTTACCTCGGAAGGGTTCAGGTAAGCTGACTTTTGGCTCCAGAGGCCGACCCACAGGGGCGCTACTCACCTGCCTCTGTATGCCCTCCACCTGAGAGGCTGTGTGTTGAGCCAACTGCTGTAACTGAGATACGCCAGAAGCTTGGATGGCATCCATTCGTAGCTTGATCCCCTCCATCTCAGTGGAAATCTGCTGCACCGCCTGGTACAACTGTTTCAGGTCCGTCATAATGCAAACAAACCTTTTTTTTTTTTTTTTTTTTTTTTTTTTTTTTTTACCGGCTGAGTGTACTGTTATGTCAGTCCAGGTAGCTGCAACGGGACTAAGGGATAGCAGTAGGGAATCTCGCCCTGCACTACTCCCACTAGCTAACCTGGTCCCTGCCTCACGGGTGTGGGTCGGCTGTACTCAGGCTAAGCCTGACCCCGACAGCTCCTCTCTCACTGATTCCGTAGGCCTAGAGGGAAGTGGGAGAAGGAATGCCCTATAAGACCTCTAGGGACTGGAGACTAAAGGGGGTCACCCCTAACGAACAAGTGAAGCTGCTACTGACAGGGACTGACAAGGGTGTGCGCTGACTAACAACACAAGCAGCACACAGGAAAATGTGGGAAAGGATTCCCCCAAACCAATATGGGAAGGAACCATACACTAGGAAACAAACACAGGGAAACTGAGTAGAAATCAAAGGATAAGGCAATTCACTCACTCAGTCAATTATACACAGAGGGAGGATTGGTGAACACAGAAGGGAAAACACACAAACCAGCTAGTTCACCCAAACCTCCCAAAAATCAACCACGGAACTTCCTCTATCCCAGAACACCACCTACTCCTCCTGCTAAGGCCTAGCTCTGTAAAAGCGACACTCAGCACAGAACCATGGGAGGCATGGGTTTAAATACAGAGTAGAGACCACTCCTCCCAGGTGCAAATGGGAGGACAGACTAATCAACCAGGAGATAAAGCTGCCTACCAGCAGTGCGCGCGTGCAAGTCAGAAGGTGTGCACCAATACTCACGACAGGACAACCCCGCAGCGCCAGGATGCCACCCCAGACACTGCGCAGCCAAAAACTCCCCAGGTAAGAAAAATAGAAAGTAAAGAACCTAAATACTCCTAACTAGAGATGAGCGAACAGTGTTCTATCGAACTCATGTTCGATCGGATATTAGGCTGTTCGGCATGTTCGAATCGAATCGAACACCGCGTGGTAAAGTGCGCCATTACTCGATTCCCCTCCCACCTTCCCTGGCGCCTTTTTTGCTCCAATAACAGCGCAGGGTAGGTGGGACAGGAACTACGACACCGGTGACGTTGAAAAAAGTAGGCAAAACCCATTGGCTGCCGAATACATGTGACCTCTAATTTAAAAGAACAGCGCCGCCCAGGTTCGCGTCATTCTGAGCTTGCAATTCACCGAGGACGGAGGTTTCCGTCCAGCTAGCTAGGGCTTAGATTCTGGGTAGGCAGGGACAGGCTAGGATAGGAAGGAGAAGACAACCAACAGCTCTTGTAAGAGCTAAATTCCAGGGAGAAGCTTGTCAGTGTAACGTGGCACTGACGGGCTCAATCGCCGCAACCCAGCTTTCCCAGGATCCTGAATGGAATACACTGTCAGTGTATTCCCGTATACCCGATATATACCCCGATACCCGTTCCAACGGTGTGCCCCCCCACCTTCACCCCAGAAATACCCTGCAAGTCCCCTAGCAATAGAATTGGGGCTATATACACCCACAATTTTTACTACTGGTATACAGTGCCATTGTCTGACTGGGAATTCAAAGAATATATTGGGAATACAAATACCCTCATTTCTTGCTACTGCCATATAGTGCCAGTGTCTGACTGGGAATTCAAAGAATATATTGGGGTTACGTGCACCCACAATTTTTACTACTGGTATACAGTGCCATTGTCTGACTGGGAATTCAAAGAATATATTGGGAATACAAATACCCTCATTTCTTGCTACTGCCATATAGTGCCAGTGTCTGACTGGGAATTCAAAGAATATATTGGGGTTACGTGCACCCACAATTTTTACTACTGGTATACAGTGCCATTGTCTGACTGGGAATTCAAAGAATATATTGGGGTTATAAATACCCTCATTTCTTGCTACTGCCATATAGTGCCAGTTTCTGACTGGTAATTCAAAGAATATATTGGGGTTACGTGCACCCACAATTTTTACTACTGGTATACAGTGCCATTGTCTGACTGGGAATTCAAAGAATATATTGGGAATACAAATACCCTCATTTCTTGCTACTGCCATATAGTGCCAGTGTCTGACTGGGAATTCAAAGAATATATTGGGGTTACGTGCACCCACAATTTTTACTACTGGTATACAGTGCCATTGTCTGACTGGGAATTCAAAGAATATATTGGGGTTATAAATACCCTCATTTCTTGCTACTGCCATATAGTGCCAGTTTCTGACTGGTAATTCAAAGAATATATTGGGGTTACGTGCACCCACAATTTTTACTACTGGTATACAGTGCCATTGTTTGACTGGGAATTCAAAGAGTATATTGGGAATACAAATACCCTCATTTCTTGCTACTGCCATATAGTGCCAGTTTCTGACTGGTAATTCAAAGAATATATTGGGGTTACGTGCACCCACAATTTTTACTACTGGTATACAGTGCCATTGTCTGACTGGGAATTCAAAGAATATATTGGGGTTATAAATACCCTCATTTCTTGCTACTGCCATATAGTGCCAGTTTCTGACTGGTAATTCAAAGAATATATTGGGGTTACGTGCACCCACAATTTTTACTACTGGTATACAGTGCCATTGTCTGACTGGGAATTCAAAGAGTATATTGGGAATACAAATACCCTCATTTCTTGCTACTGCCATATAGTGCCAGTTTCTGACTGGGAATTCAAAGAATATATTGGGGTTACGTGCACCCACAATTTTTACTACTGGTATACAGTGCCATTGTCTGACTGGGAATTCAAAGAATATATTGGGGTTATAAATACCCTCATTTCTTGCTACTGCCATATAGTGCCAGTTTCTGACTGGTAATTCAAAGAATATATTGGGGTTACGTGCACCCACAATTTTTACTACTGGTATACAGTGCCATTGTCTGACTGGGAATTCAAAGAGTATATTGGGAATACAAATACCCTCATTTCTTGCTACTGCCATATAGTGCCAGTTTCTGACTGGGAATTCAAAGAATATATTGGGGTTACGTGCACCCACAATTTTTACTACTGGTATACAGTGCCATTGTCTGACTGGGAATTTAAAGAGTATATTGGGAATACAAATACCCTCATTTCTTGCTACTGCCATATAGTGCCAGTGTCTGACTGGGAATTCAAAGAATATATTGGGGTTACGTGCACCCACAATTTTTACTACTGGTATACAGTGCCAATTTCTAACTAGGAATTCAAAATGCGCAAGGCTCCCGGAAAGGGACGTGGACGAGGCCGTGGGCGAGGTCGGGGGAATGGTTCTGGGGAGCAAGGTAGCAGTGAAGCCACAGGGCGTCCCGTGCCTACTCCTGTGGGGCAGCAAGCATTGCGCCACTCCACAGTGCCAGGGTTGCTTGCCACATTAACTAAACTGCAGGGTACAAACCTTAGTAGGCCCGAGAACCAGGAACAGGTCTTGCAATGGCTGTCAGAGAACGCTTACAGCACATTGTCCAGCAGCCAGTCAGACTCTGCCTCCTCTCCTCCTATTACCCAACAGTCTTGTCTTCCTTCCTCCCAAAATTCCGAAGCTTTACAGAACAATAACCCAAACTGTCCCTGCTCCCCAGAGCTGTTCTCCGCTCCTTTCATTGTCCCTCAACCTGCCTCTCCACGTCACGATTCCACGAACCTAACAGAGGAGCATCTGTGTCCAGATGCTCAAACACTAGAGTCTCCTCCATCTCCGTTCGATTTGGTGGTGGATGACCAGCAACCCACCCTCATCGACGATGATGTGACGCAGTTGCCGTCAGGGCATCCAGTTGACTGGCGCATTGTGCGGGAGGAGGAGATGAGACAGGAGTTGGAAGAGGAAGTGGTGGATGATGAGGACACTGACCCGACCTGGACAGGGGGGATGTCAAGCGGGGAAAGTAGTGTGGATGTTGAGGCAGGTGCAGCACCAAAAAGGGTAGCTAGAGGCAGAGGCAGAGGTCAGCAGCTTAGGCGAAGCCAGGCCACACCCGGAATCTCCCAAGATGTTCCAGTTCGTACCCAGCCCCGAAAAACTCCCACCTCGAGGGCACGTTTCTCGAAGGTGTGGAGTTTTTTCAAGGAATGCGCCGAGGACAGATATAGTGTTGTCTGCACAATTTGCCTCTCGAAATTGATTAGGGGCTCTGAGAAGAGCAACCTGTCCACCACTTCAATGCGCCGTCATTTGGAATCCAAGCACTGGAATCAGTGGCAGGCAGCAACGGCAGGACAAAGGCCGCCTGCCGTTCACGCCACTGCCACTGCCTCTGCCACTGCCTCTGCCTCTGCCACTGCCACTGCTGACTGTGCTGGCGATGCACTCCAGAGGACGAGCCAGGACACCACTTCATCTGCCTCCGCCACTTTGTTGACTTCTACCTCATCCTCCCCTGGTCCTGTCTTATCTCCTTCTCCTGCACCATCAAAGGCACCATCAGGCGTTTCTTTACAACAACCCACCATCTCTCAGACATTGGAGCGGCGGCAGAAATACACTGCTAACCACCCACACGCGCAAGCCTTGAACGCCAACATCGCTAAACTGCTGGCCCAGGAGATGTTGGCGTTCCGGCTTGTTGAAACTCCCGCCTTCCTGGACCTGATGGCAACTGCGGCACCTCGCTATGCCGTCCCTAGCCGTCACTACTTCTCCCGGTGTGCCGTCCCCGCCTTGCACCAGCACGTGTCACTCAACATCAGGCGGGCCCTTAGTTCCGCGCTTTGCACAAAGGTCCACTTGACCACCGACGCGTGGACAAGTGCATGCGGACAGGGACGCTACATTTCACTGACGGCACACTGGGTGAATGTAGTTGAGGCTGGGACTGCTTCCCAAACTGGCCCGGTGTACCTCGTCTCCCCGCCTAACATTCCTGGCAGGGACACGAGAAGAACACCCCCCTCCTCCTCCTCCTCTACCGCCTCCTCCTCCGCCACCGCCTCCTCCTCCGCCACCGCCTCCTCCTCCGCTGTTAGATTGACCCCAGCTACGAGTTGGAAACGTTGCAGCACTGGCGTTGGTAGACGTCAGCAGGCTGTGCTGAAGCTGATCAGCTTGGGGGACAGACAGCACACTGCCTCCGAGGTGAGGGATGCCCTCCTCGATGAGACGGCAATATGGTTTGAGCCGCTGCACCTGGGCCCAGGCATGGTCGTTTGTGATAACGGCCGGAACCTGGTAGCAGCTCTGGAGCTTGCCGGACTCCAACATGTTCCATGCCTGGCCCACGTCTTCAACCTAGTGGTGCAACGTTTCCTAAAGAGCTACCCCAATGTTCCAGAGCTACTGGTGAAAGTGCGGCGCATGTGCGCCCACTTTCGCAAGTCGACAGTAGCCGCTGCTAGCTTAAAATCTCTCCAGCAACGCCTGCATGTGCCACAACACCGGCTTTTGTGCGACGTCCCCACACGCTGGAACTCAACGTTTCAGATGTTGAATAGAGTGGTTGAGCAGCAGAGACCTTTGATGGAATACCAGCTACAAAACCCTAGGGTGCCACAAAGTCAGCTGCCTCAGTTTCACATCCATGAGTGGCCATGGATGAGAGACCTTTGTGACATCCTACGGGTCTTTGAGGAGTCCACAAGGAGGGTGAGCTCTGAGGATGCGATGGTGAGCCTTACAATCCCGCTCTTGTGTGTTCTGAGAGAATCCCTGATTGACATCAGGGATAACTCAGATCACACAGAGGAGTTAGGGATAGCATCCGATCCGTCACAGCTGGAGAGTAGGTCCACACATCTGTCCGCTTCACTGCGTTTAATGGAGGAGGAGGAGGAGGAGGAGGAGGAAGAAGAGTTGTCCGATGATGTGATGGTGATACAGGAGGCTTCCGGGCAACTTCGAATCGTCCCATTGTTGCAGCGCGGATGGGTAGACATGGAGGATGAGGAGGAAATGGAGATTGAACTTTCCGGTGGGGCCAGAGGAGTCATGCCAACTAACACTGTGGCAGACATGGCTGAGTTCATGTTGGGGTGCTTTACAACCGACAAGCGTATTGTCAAAATCATGGAGGACAACCAGTACTGGATCTTTGCTATCCTTGACCCCCGGTATAAAAACAACATCTCGTCTTTTATTCCGGTAGAGGGGAGGGCCAATCGCATCAATGCTTGCCACAGGCAATTGGTGCAGAATATGATGGAGATGTTTCCAGCATGTGACGTTGGCGGCAGGGAGGGCAGTTCCTCCAGTAGGCAACCAAGTTCTCACCGGTCCACACAAACGAGGGGCACACTGTCTAAGGTCTGGGACACCTTGATGGCACCCCCTCGCCAAAGTGCCGCCACGGAGGGTCCTAGTGTCACCAGGCGTGAGAAGTATAGGCGCATGTTGCGGGAATACCTTTCCGACCACAGCCCTGTCCTCTCCGACCCCTCTGCGCCCTACACGTATTGGGTGTCGAAGTTGGACCTGTGGCTTGAACTTGCCCTATATGCCTTGGAGGTGCTGTCCTGTCCTGCCGCCAGCGTCCTATCTGAGAGGGTGTTCAGTGCAGCCGGTGGCATCATCACTGACAAGCGCACCCGTCTGTCAGCTGAGAGTGCCGACCGGCTCACTTTGATAAAAATGAACCACCACTGGATAGAGCCTTCATTTTTGTGCCCACCTGTGTAAAGCACCCCAACATGAAACTCCATGTCTGTACTCAACCTCTCCAATTCCTCCGCATCCTCATACTCATCCACCATAAGCGTTGCACAATTCTGCTAATACTAGGCTCCCTCCAACATGATTTCCCCCAACTCTGCTGGTTAGAGGCTCCCTCCACCCTGATTTCCACCAACTCTGCTGGTTAGAGGCTCCCTCCACCCTGCTTTCCCACAACTCTGCTGGTTAGAGGCTCCTTCCACCATGAATTTGCCCAAACTGGGCTGTTTAGAGGCTCCCTCCACCATGAATTGGTCCAAACTGGGCTGGTTAGAGGCTCCCTCCACCATTAATTGGTCCAAACTGGGCTGGTTAGAGGCTCCCTCCACCATGAATTTGCCCAAACTGGGCTGTTTAGAGGCTCCCTCCACCATGAATTTGCCCAAACTGGGCTGTTTAGAGGCTCCCTCCACCATGAATTGGTCCAAACTGGGTTTTTTAGAGGCTCCCTCCACCATGAATTGGTCCAAACTGGGCTGGTTAGAGGCTCCCTCCACCATGAATTGGTCCAAACTGGGGTGGTTAGAGGCTCCCTCCACCATTAATTGGTCCAAACTGGGCTGGTTAGAGGCTCCCTCCACCATTAATTGGTCCAAACTGGGCTGGTTAGAGGCTCCCTCCACCATTAATTGGTCCAAACTGGGCTGGTTAGAGGCTCCCTCCACCATTAATTGGTCCAAACTGGGCTGGTTAGAGGCTCCCTCCACCATTAATTGGTCCAAACTGGGCTGGTTAGAGGCTCCCTCCACCATGAATTTGCCCAAACTGGGCTGTTTAGAGGCTCCCTCCACCATGAATTTGCCCAAACTGGGCTGGTTAGAGGCTCCCTCCACCATGAATTGGTCCAAACTGGGGTTTTTAGAGGCTCCCTCCACCATGAATTGGTCCAAACTTGGCTGTTTAGAGGCTCCCTCCACCATTAATTGGTCCAAACTGGGCTGGTTAGAGGCTCCCTCCACCATGAATTGGTCCAAACTGGGTTTTTTAGAGGCTCCCTCCACCATGAATTTGCCCAAACTGGGCTGTTTAGAGGCTCCCTCCACCATGAATTTGCCCAAACTGGGCTGGTTAGAGGCTCCCTCCACCATGAATTGGTCCAAACTGGGGTTTTTAGAGGCTCCCTCCACCATGAATTGGTCCAAACTTGGCTGTTTAGAGGCTCCCTCCACCATGAATTGGTCCAAACTGGGGTGGTTAGAGGCTCCCTCCACCATTAATTGGTCCAAACTGGGCTGGTTAGAGGCTCCCTCCACCATTAATTGGTCCAAACTGGGCTGGTTAGAGGCTCCCTCCACCATGAATTGGTCCAAACTGGGTTTTTTAGAGGCTCCCTCCACCATGAATTTGCCCAAACTGGGCTGTTTAGAGGCTCCCTCCACCATGAATTGGTCCAAACTGGGCTGGTTAGAGGCTCCCTCCACCATGAATTTCCCAAAACTTGGCTGTTTAGAGGCTCCCTCCACCATTAATTGGTCCAAACTGGGCTGGTTAGAGGCTCCCTCCACCATGAATTTGCCCAAACTGGGCTGTTTAGAGGCTCCCTCCACCATGAATTTGCCCAAACTGGGCTGGTTAGAGGCTCCCTCCACCATGAATTGGTCCAAACTGGGGTGGTTAGAGGCTCCCTCCACCATTAATTGGTCCAAACTGGGCTGGTTAGAGGCTCCCTCCACCATGAATTGGTCCAAACTGGGTTTTTTAGAGGCTCCCTCCACCATGAATTTGCCCAAACTGGGCTGTTTAGAGGCTCCCTCCACCATGAATTTGCCCAAACTGGGCTGGTTAGAGGCTCCCTCCACCATGAATTTCCCAAAACTTGGCTGTTTAGAGGCTCCCTCCACCATGAATTTCCCAAAACTTGGCTGTTTAGAGGCTCCCTCCACCATGAATTTGCCCAAACTGGGCTGTTTAGAGGCTCCCTCCACCATGAATTTGCCCAAACTGGGCTGGTTAGAGGCTCCCTCCACCATGAATTGGTCCAAACTGGGGTTTTTAGAGGCTCCCTCCACCATGAATTGGTCCAAACATGGCTGTTTAGAGGCTCCCTCCACCATGAATTGGTCCGAACTGGGGTGGTTAGAGGCTCCCTCCACCATTAATTGGTCCAAACTGGGCTGGTTATAGGCTCCCTCCACCATTAATTGGTCCAAACTGGGCTGGTTAGAGGCTCCCTCCACCATGAATTGGTCCAAACTGGGTTTTTTAGAGGCTCCCTCCACCATGAATTTGCCCAAACTGGGCTGTTTAGAGGCTCCCTCCACCATGAATTGGTCCAAACTGGGCTGGTTAGAGGCTCCCTCCACCATGAATTTCCCAAAACTTGGCTGTTTAGAGGCTCCCTCCACCATTAATTGGTCCAAACTGGGCTGGTTAGAGGCTCCCTCCACCATGAATTGGTCCAAACTGGGGTTTTTAGAGGCTCCCTCCACCATGAATTGGTCCAAACTTGGCTGTTTAGAGGCTCCCTCCACCATGAATTGGTCCAAACTGGGGTGGTTAGAGGCTCCCTCCACCATTAATTGGTCCAAACTGGGCTGGTTAGAGGCTCCCTCCACCATTAATTGGTCCAAACTGGGCTGGTTAGAGGCTCCCTCCACCATGAATTTGCCCAAACTGGGCTGTTTAGAGGCTCCCTCCACCATGAATTTGCCCAAACTGGGCTGGTTAGAGGCTCCCTCCACCATGAATTGGTCCAAACGGGTTTTTAGAGGCTCCCTTCACCATGAATTGGTCCAAACTTGGCTGTTTAGAGGCTCCCTCCACCATGAATTGGTCCAAACTGGGTTTTTTAGAGGCTCCCTCCACCATGAATTTGCCCAAACTGGGCTGTTTAGAGGCTCCCTCCACCATGAATTTGCCCAAACTGGGCTGGTTAGAGGCTCCCTCCACCATGAATTGGTCCAAACTGGGGTTTTTAGAGGCTCCCTCCACCATGAATTGGTCCAAACTTGGCTGTTTAGAGGCTCCCTCCACCATGAATTGGTCCAAACTGGGGTGGTTAGAGGCTCCCTCCACCATTAATTGGTCCAAACTGGGCTGGTTAGAGGCTCCCTCCACCATTAATTGGTCCAAACTGGGCTGGTTAGAGGCTCCCTCCACCATGAATTGGTCCAAACTGGGTTTTTTAGAGGCTCCCTCCACCATGAATTTGCCCAAACTGGGCTGTTTAGAGGCTCCCTCCACCATGAATTGGTCCAAACTGGGCTGGTTAGAGGCTCCCTCCACCATGAATTTCCCAAAACTTGGCTGTTTAGAGGCTCCCTCCACCATTAATTGGTCCAAACTGGGCTGGTTAGAGGCTCCCTCCACCATGAATTGGTCCAAACTGGGGTTTTTAGAGGCTCCCTCCACCATGAATTGGTCCAAACTTGGCTGTTTAGAGGCTCCCTCCACCATGAATTGGTCCAAACTGGGGTGGTTAGAGGCTCCCTCCACCATTAATTGGTCCAAACTGGGCTGGTTAGAGGCTCCCTCCACCATTAATTGGTCCAAACTGGGCTGGTTAGAGGCTCCCTCCACCATGAATTTGCCCAAACTTGGCTGTTTAGAGGCTCCCTCCACCATGAATTTGCCCAAACTGGGCTGGTTAGAGGCTCCCTCCACCATGAATTGGTCCAAACGGGTTTTTAGAGGCTCCCTTCATCATGAATTGGTCCAAACTTGGCTGTTTAGAGGCTCCCTCCACCATGAATTGGTCCAAACTGGGGTGGTTAGAGGCTCCCTCCACCATTAATTGGTCCAAACTGGGCTGGTTAGAGGCTCCCTCCACCATTAATTGGTCCAAACTGGGCTGGTTAGAGGCTCCCTCCACCATGAATTGGTCCAAACTGGGGTTTTTAGAGGCTCCCTCCACCATGAATTGGTCCAAACTTGGCTGTTTAGAGGCTCCCTCCACCATTAATTGGTCCAAACTGGGCTGGTTAGAGGCTCCCTCCACCATGAATTGGTCCAAACTGGGTTTTTTAGAGGCTCCCTCCACCATGAATTTGCCCAAACTGGGCTGTTTAGAGGCTCCCTCCACCATGAATTGGTCCAAACTGGGTTTTTTAGAGGCTCCCTCCACCATGAATTGGTCCAAACTGGGCTGGTTAGAGGCTCCCTCCACCATGAATTGGTCCAAACTGGGGTGGTTAGAGGCTCCCTCCACCATTAATTGGTCCAAACTGGGCTGGTTAGAGGCTCCCTCCACCATGAATTGGTCCAAACTGGGCTGGTTAGAGGCTCCCTCCACCATTAATTGGTCCAAACTGGGCTGGTTAGAGGCTCCCTCCACCATGAATTTGCCCAAACTGGGCTGTTTAGAGGCTCCCTCCACCATGAATTTGCCCAAACTGGGCTGGTTAGAGGCTCCCTCCACCATGAATTGGTCCAAACTGGGGTTTTTAGAGGCTCCCTCCACCATGAATTGGTCCAAACTTGGCTGTTTAGAGGCTCCCTCCACCATTAATTGGTCCAAACTGGGCTGGTTAGAGGCTCCCTCCACCATGAATTGGTCCAAACTGGGTTTTTTAGAGGCTCCATCCACCATGAATTTGCCCAAACTGGGCTGTTTAGAGGCTCCCTCCACCATGAATTGGTCCAAACTGGGGTGGTTAGAGGCTCCCTCCACCATTAATTGGTCCAAACTGGGCTGGTTAGAGGCTCCCTCCACCATTAATTGGTCCAAACTGGGCTGGTTAGAGGCTCCCTCCACCATGAATTGGTCCAAACTGGGGTTTTTAGAGGCTCCCTCCACCATGAATTGGTCCAAACTTGGCTGTTTAGAGGCTCCCTCCACCATTAATTGGTCCAAACTGGGCTGGTTAGAGGCTCCCTCCACCATGAATTGGTCCAAACTGGGTTTTTTAGAGGCTCCCTCCACCATGAATTTGCCCAAACTGGGCTGTTTAGAGGCTCCCTCCACCATGAATTGGTCCAAACTGGGGTGGTTAGAGGCTCCCTCCACCATTAATTGGTCCAAACTGGGCTGGTTAGAGGCTCCCTCCACCATTAATTGGTCCAAACTGGGATGGTTAGAGGCTCCCTCCACCATGAATTGGTCCAAACTGGGGTTTTTAGAGGCTCCCTCCACCATGAATTGGTCCAAACTTGGCTGTTTAGAGGCTCCCTCCACCATTAATTGGTCCAAACTGGGCTGGTTAGAGGCTCCCTCCACCATGAATTGGTCCAAACTGGGTTTTTTAGAGGCTCCCTCCACCATGAATTTGCCCAAACTGGGCTGTTTAGAGGCTCCCTCCACCATGAATTGGTCCAAACTGGGTTTTTTAGAGGCTCCCTCCACCATGAATTGGTCCAAACTGGGCTGGTTAGAGGCTCCCTCCACCATGAATTGGTCCAAACTGGGGTGGTTAGAGGCTCCCTCCACCATTAATTGGTCCAAACTGGGCTGGTTAGAGGCTCCCTCCACCATTAATTGGTCCAAACTGGGCTGGTTAGAGGCTCCCTCCACCATTAATTGGTCCAAACTGGGCTGGTTAGAGGCTCCCTCCACCATGAATTTGCCCAAACTGGGCTGTTTAGAGGCTCCCTCCACCATGAATTTGCCCAAACTGGGCTGGTTAGAGGCTCCCTCCACCATGAATTGGTCCAAACTGGGGTTTTTAGAGGCTCCCTCCACCATGAATTGGTCCAAACTTGGCTGTTTAGAGGCTCCCTCCACCATTAATTGGTCCAAACTGGGCTGGTTAGAGGCTCCCTCCACCATGAATTGGTCCAAACTGGGTTTTTTAGAGGCTCCCTCCACCATGAATTTGCCCAAACTGGGCTGTTTAGAGGCTCCCTCCACCATGAATTGGTCCAAACTGGGGTGGTTAGAGGCTCCCTCCACCATTAATTGGTCCAAACTGGGCTGGTTAGAGGCTCCCTCCACCATTAATTGGTCCAAACTGGGCTGGTTAGAGGCTCCCTCCACCATGAATTTGCCCAAACTGGGCTGGTTAGAGGCTCCCTCCACCATGAATTGGTCCAAACTGGGTTTTTTAGAGGCTCCCTCCACCATGAATTTGCCCAAACTGGGCTGGTTAGAGGCTCCCTCCACCATGAATTGGTCCAAACTGGGGTTTTTAGAGGCTCCCTCCACCATGAATTTGCCCAAACTGGGCTGTTTAGAGGCTCCCTCCACCATGAATTGGTCCAAACTGGGTTTTTTAGAGGCTCCCTCCACCATGAATTGGTCCAAACTGGGCTGGTTAGAGGCTCCCTCCACCATGAATTGGTCCAAACTGGGGTGGTTAGAGGCTCCCTCCACCATTAATTGGTCCAAACTGGGCTGGTTAGAGGCTCCCTCCACCATTAATTGGTCCAAACTGGGCTGGTTAGAGGCTCCCTCCACCATGAATTTGCCCAAACTGGGCTGTTTAGAGGCTCCCTCCACCATGAATTTGCCCAAACTGGGCTGGTTAGAGGCTCCCTCCACCATGAATTGGTCCAAACTGGGGTTTTTAGAGGCTCCCTCCACCATGAATTGGTCCAAACTTGGCTGTTTAGAGGCTCCCTCCACCATTAATTGGTCCAAACTGGGCTGGTTAGAGGCTCCCTCCACCATGAATTGGTCCAAACTGGGTTTTTTAGAGGCTCCCTCCACCATGAATTTGCCCAAACTGGGCTGTTTAGAGGCTCCCTCCACCATGAATTGGTCCAAACTGGGGTGGTTAGAGGCTCCCTCCACCATTAATTGGTCCAAACTGGGCTGGTTAGAGGCTCCCTCCACCATTAATTGGTCCAAACTGGGCTGGTTAGAGGCTCCCTCCACCATGAATTTGCCCAAACTGGGCTGGTTAGAGGCTCCCTCCACCATGAATTGGTCCAAACTGGGTTTTTTAGAGGCTCCCTCCACCATGAATTTGCCCAAACTGGGCTGGTTAGAGGCTCCCTCCACCATGAATTGGTCCAAACTGGGGTTTTTAGAGGCTCCCTCCACCATGAATTGGTCCAAACTCTGCTGGTTAGAGGCTCAATCCACCCTGATTTTCAAAACAAATGTTGGTGCCAACCTCAACTTACTACAAGGGCCAAATTCACTGCTGGTGACAAGCTCTCCTCACTGCAAGTGCCAAATACACATGTTTCAAGGTGTTTTCCTACTGTCAGAGAGGTGGTATTGAGTGTGTAAAGTGTGTAGTTGTTAGGCTGTGATGTTGGGGTAATAGAGGGTCTTTGGTGTGTTAGATGCCCCCAGACATGCTTCCCCTGCTGTCCCAGTGTCATTCCAGAGGTGTTGGCATCATTTCCTGGGGTGTCATAGTGGACTTGGTGACCCTCCAGACACGGATTTGGGTTTCCCCCTTAACGAGTATCTGTTCCCCATAGACTATAATGGGGTTCGAAACCCGTTCGAACACACGAACATTGAGCGGCTGTTCGAATCGAATTTTGAACCTCGAACATTTTAGTGTTCGCTCATCTCTACTCCTAACAAAACAAAGCAAAAACACATGTATTCACTTTACCTCATCTCTTCTGGATGGCTTCTTTCCCGATGTCTGGATTTCACTTGTGGGCTCTCGTGACCTCTTCCGACATCGCTCACCCTGGGGTAACCACTGAGGGCCATGATTGGGTCACAGTCAGTCACAGTCTGCCTATGTCATGATGCTTTGACCCAGAGTTACGAAGTTGGAGCGCCCCATGTGACTACTGACACCTGAAAAGACAACAGAGCATAATAATGGTTAAAAAATTGGGTTTGGCCAAACCCAAAATTTTTGTAAAGTTTGCAACAAATGTAGCTTACCACGAACCAGTGACCTGAACCCTCACCGACCAGCAAGTTATCCCTTATCCAGTAGATAAATGTAAAAGAGAACAGAGATAATAGAAATCTCCGCCGAATCTATGAAGATATTACACGTCGGCTATGGTGATGAACGGCTTCTAGGATTGTTACTTAGTAATTATATGTCTATTAATTCCGCTGTCATTGAAGAGCTTTCTAGAATACGGCTCCTTATGAGACAATTTGTCTATAGCTTGTCATCTAATGTGACATAAATGTATATCCATCTTGTTTTCCTACAGTGAATAGTAAAAATCACAGGAGGGGACGGCGCTCGTCTCACCATAATAACCAGCGTGCATGATATAATAAGTTATGACACAACGGTAAATACAATCCCATTCCGGGAATTCCATTTCTGGAGACGTCTTCGTAAACGAACTGAACAGGATGGAAATATTGTATATTGTAAATATTGTATCTGTATATCTTCAGGGACTATTACTACATATGTAATATACATTATATTATACGTTACCAGGGACATCTCATGTAACATATTAATTCGTTACAAATTTCCAAAAAAATTACAAATTATTTTGCACATTCAATTTGGATTGAATAAGATCCATCTAAAATGAATTTTCCCGGAAAGTTGCAAAGTTTGTCCATCACTATTTAATACAAGCTAATAATCTATTTGGTAACAGACGAGAAGACGTTCCGGCATTCAGGACGGTTCATCACATCTAATAACTACACAATGCAAAGTGGTCAACAACACAAGGAGACAGGGTGGTGTCCTGTGCCAGATTTCAAAGGGGAAGGTGGTCTTGTTTATTAGGACATCAACTGGCCAATTGCTTATGGGTTAGTAGTAGAGGATGCCCCTCACCATATGTATGGTAGGTCTAAGATCACAGTAAACAATATATGGACCCATGTAAAGAGAAAGAAGCGATTTAAGAAGTCATGTCATGAATCTGCCAAACCATGTTTTTGAGTTGTCTCCCATTCTTCATGGCGAATCCTACTCTTGACGTCGAATGAATCACATGCACAGAATGTATTATCATCCGGCCAATCAAAGCAAAGTGTGTATGCAAAATTTCCAGCCCCATAAATGGCTACAAACAAGCCCCGCATCCCCTCAGGACTACACTGATAAAGTCAATTGAAGATTTGATGAATTGTTACATTGTTGCTTACTTATTGTAGGTGTGACACATTTTTCAAGACTTGGACTCTACTGCCGATACAAGCCCATTACTCGCTCTTCTCACTCACCTTATTATTACTTGAGCTTGGAAACGTCTTCTGTTTATTGTCAATGTCTTGAGGAGATGGGGCACTATTTAAACTGGTCCAATGCCAGTCATGGGTTTTGTACCCTATATTCTGATTTTGATAACCCAGAGTACGTTCCTGAGTTTGCATCTTCCCGACCTCTGTTATTGACCTCTGGTAGAGATGAATGAAATAGTTTGGATCAAACAAAATTCAACCTGAACCCAAAACATTGGGGCTTGATCTCCTGATAACCAGAAATTAAATTATGTTTTGGGGTTTTTCGCCAGACCCCAGAGGACTTGTAAAAATTACATCAGCAATCACATGGAGTCATTCTAAGTCGTGATGTTCGGGGAGCCCCATAAGACCGCTGAGGTGCAATCACAGACCTCAGTGGTGGCCCAGGGGTGCATGACATTACCCAGGAGGCTGGAAGCGGATTACAGAGAGAGCGCTGGATATGGTAAGGAGTCCCATAAGAGGTGATGAGTATAACTGTTTTTACACCTCTCCTTGGCCTCCACCTATTACACTCCAGGGTCTGAGAAGACCCAAGAATATAATAATAATACTTCCCATTCTATCTGAATAAGTTTGGACAAACCATCCAAATCTGAAATCAAACAAATCTTCAGAGGTTCATCCATCTTTAATCCTTGGCTTCTTGACTCTTCCATTGGCCTTGGTGGTTTATTGTTTAGCCACCGCTGCTATGTTTTGGCATTGCCTGGTGTTGAGGGCTCAGGTATTCAGCTATACGTTGCGCTGCCTATTGTTTCTTTCCCTGGGCGTTGACTGTTCTAAGTTAGCTATGCAGGTTGCCTGACTCTTATACCAATGCTATGGTAATGATAAATCTAATATCCATAGAAAAAAACAAGACACTTTACGCATATTTGGGTAATTGTTACATCTCAGTAATCTTCATATAGATTTTTCCATTTCATGTCATTACCTGGCTCACATATGATCATAAGAAATGAACCAAGAATTCTCGATCAAAAGGACACACTGGGAAAAACAGGGACACTCTGTTATGTCTATCGCAGGGTCCTCGGGGGCGGGGCATGATGAATCTCTTGGGATTTAGGCTCCGCCCCCATTCTCTTCACAAGGCCTAGCACAGGTTTTTCCTGTACTGTTCCTTTAATGATTTGCTCAACCGTGGGCTTATTTTTAATAGACTTTTTACTGAACGCTTGATATACTGACCTGATGGAAGACGTTCTACATTCACGACTGAATAATGTTCTAGACAGTTGTATTAGATCTATTAAATATATATAGGTATATAGGTCAAAAAGCACTCGGAGTAAAGGGAGGAAAGTGTACAATTTCGGTCCCTTATAAGGGAGCCCGCTGGTTAAATGTCATTTTTCATCCTCTTTCGTGTCTTTTTTTGTTGAAAGGTCTTTATATTTACTTGAGCTTTGAAAACAGACTGGGATCGTCTAATTCTCCTCTGCGAGTATCTACACGAATGATATCCTTCTATCTGCTCCTCTATGGCAGGAGAACATCTGAGCACAGGTGACGGTCATTAGCCTTTCAATTCCTTTGTCTGGATTGACTGGAGAAGATATCGCCTTTGAAACAGACACAGACTGTCATTTTTCTCTTCCACCGGAGAATAGTCAGAAGGCGACGAGGTTCATCTGTTTGCAGTTCTCGCTCTTGTAAAATTCATAGATTCCATAATACATTTTATCTCCTCTCTCTCTTGACTTGTCTGATTCTAGAAAACTCCCGTAATAGGTTGTCAACTTTTGCATAATGACTCTTAATGGGATGTGCCAGGCGAGGAGGAGCACACAAGGTCCTATACACAATAGGCAAAATCCAATGCGGGGTCTTTGTGGCTTCTCGTCAAAGTCACCCTTACCCAAATAATGGGGAAGAACCAAGAGAGTAGTTAGAGAACGTACAGGAGTAATGGTTGTAACAGAGTCACATTAGGAGACATTGTAACAGAGTCACATTAGGAGACATTGTAACAGAGTCACATTAGGAGACATTGTAACAGAGTCACATTAGGAGACATTGTAACAGAGTCACATTAGGAGACATTGTAACAGAGTCACATTAGGAGACATTGTAACAGAGTCACATTAGGAGACCATCCTAAATGGCACAAGCTGGGGGACCTTCTCATAACATTTACATTAGAGCTCGGTTATATTTCTTTGCAGGAGAGAATATACTTGTAACTATATTCCAATCCATTGTAAATGTTCATAGAAGTCCTGAGCTGGTTCCTTCTTGCTCCGTTGCTATAGCTTGGGTGTCTGCAGTGGTTGGAACCTCTTTTCAGTTCTATCCATTGCATCTCATTTAGAAATTCTACATTGGCTTTCTTGTTAGAGATAAATGTCTATCCCAAACGCTCTAGTCTCATGCCCTCTCCCATACGTTCAGTTCTTTGGCACTTTCTTCAATTTCATGGTCATGGCCTACATGGGCTTGTCGGTATGGCTTCCTTCATAGACCAGCCTATCCAAGACAGGGCAACAAGGTCCTGGTACTGGTGCTACATAGAAAGTGCACCCTCATGCACAGATCTTCTCCCTTCACCGGTACTTTACTTGGGGTAGTCATTCGGGACAGTACAAATTTTCAACAGTAGCTCAGACTCTTCTCTAACTACATACAATGGTTTCTGATGTTAGCTTTCAAGTAAAGCCCAGGTTTCATACTGTGAAGAACACTTTGCACAAGTCAGAAATTGACTTCCAGACAAAAGACCTAAATGGTGATGAGAAGACCCCTCTAGTAAGAGACCACCCTACACAGTGTGACTACCAGGTATCAAGCCATAGTGTGAAAAGCCAGTATTAAAATTGGACAAAAAGCAACAACATCACACATCCATTGGTCACAACCAACCTCCATCTTTGTAGAATAATCTTTGGGCAGACATCTTTCCAGAAGATACCAGACTGAAAAAGGTGCTATGACTTAGTTGTAGACACTTAAAGATTCAAGACACTCTCAACATGAGTTAGGACTTAGCCAGTCTCCCACCAAGGGCCATACTAGTGGAGAGTGATGTCTTCCACCACCTTCCATCCACATGCCCCTACCTACATTTTTTGGGCTTTACCAGTATCTTCAAACCTTTTCTGTTCCATCAGTGGCCGCGAATGCCTGTAATTGGGCCCCAGTGGTCACATTGAGGCCTTGATATGACGATCACTCCTCCCACGTGTGAAAGGCTTCACCCATGCATCTCTCCAGGGATCCACCCAACAAAATAAATGATCAATTTTGAGGACTTTCAGATGTTGTAACCTTATAAAGAGTAAGTCAATTCTATGGAAGTGAGGAAGAGCATTCCAGAGAATAGGGTCAGCTCTAGAAAAGTTCTAGAATCATGTATGAAAGAGTGGATGAGGATGAAAAAGCAAGAGAAGCCAGTATGGAGAGTAATTGTGCAGTGCCAGGAGACCCATGGATCCAAATATCTCATGGGTATGCCAAGCATTATACGTTGGCGATTATTTTGAGCTCCGGCGTTCCTCAGCCCATTCGGAGATGATATGTGCAGTAGTTAGTTGGTAATAACAGCGCAGGGACGTAAGTCATCACTATTTAATATGACCATTAGTTTTATATAGGGTGAGGAGACAGTAATTACAATTTGGTGATAGCGATACGTGTTTATCCAGTACTGCCGGCGTATTTACACTTCTCCACATAGTAATTAGACGAGCGATGTAAAGCAATATTATCATGCTTGATAGAAGAAGATTTTTGTCCCCGGTTGATAATTGTTCTTTATGACTTAGTTTGCTGGAGAACGGTTGAGATAAGTGCTCTGGGCTTTCATTAAAGATAGTTTGTGGAGGGACATGATTACTTTACAGCTGTTCATGGAGAGGACGACGCTGAGCGCCGCGGAGGACACGGGAATGAACAGGACATAAAATCCTAAAATAAATTCTACTGTGGATTGAGGCACCACTGATATCATAGAAATATGAAGAATCCATTCTAAATATCTCCAATATCCTTGGAAGGAGGAGGCGAGATATTGGGGGACGTTCAGTCTTTGCTAAAGACGGCTGAAGTAAGAATTGCAACAAGTCAACTGAGAAGACGAGTGGTCACATGGCAAAGCCACCACACTCATAGGCATTGTAAGATGGTGCCAATGCACACCATAAACTGTAGGTCCACGGCACCGGGAAGAACCAGCCAGAAGATGTGCATCCAACCAGTCTATAGGGCAATGGTGTTAGTCCAGAAGATGGCACCTGCTGTCGGTGGACCAAGCACTCTGCCAACAGCTATTGACGATGTACGACCTCCTTAAAGGGATCCTATCATTAAAAAGCTATTTTTTGTGACTAACACTTAGGAATAGCCTTAAGAAAGGCTATTCTTCTCCTACCTTTAGATGGCTTCTCCGCGCCCAGTTTTTGTCTGTATGCAAATGAGTTCTCTCGCAGCACTGGGGGCGGTCCTCAGCGCTCAAACAGCACTGGGGGCGTCCCCAATGGTGCGATAGAACTCTCCAGCACCGCCTCTATCTTCTTCAGGAATGGCTTCTTCAAACGTCTTCTTCTGCTACTGGGGGTCAAACTTCTAGGCCTCGGGCAGAGCCGACTGCGCAGGTCTGTGGCTACAAGAAAAATGGCCGCTTACACAGTAAGTAAGCGGCCATTTTCTTGTGGCCTGTGAGCATGCACAGTCAGCTCTGTCCGAGGCCTTAAAGTTCTCTCGTAACATTGGGGACACCCCCAGTGCTGTTTGAGTGCTGAAGACCGCCTCCAGTGCTGCGAGAGAGCTCATTTGCACACCAACGAAAACTGCGATTTCTACTGAATGGTGGCACAGAGAAGACATCTAAAGGTAGGAGAAGAATAGCCTTTCTTAAGGCTATTCCTACGGGTTAGTTACAAAAAATTGCTTTTTAATGATAGGATCCCTTTAATATTGTGTAGGTTAGCTATTTTTAACTGGTGGTCTTTGTTTCATACTGGTTACTGTAAGGGTGGTCTTCCATTATGCTCAAGCACCAGTTGCTTTGACTATTGGTTAATAGGTGGTGTGAGCACTGGCCTCTGGGAGGTGGATGTTTATAGTGGGAAACAAAAATTGGATTTTTGAGATTGGATATTATATGTCACCCATAATGGGCCGAATCTAGGTAGAGTAGCCGGCTAGAAGCTAGGCATTAGGTAGGTAGGGCGGTGATATGGGTGGTACGAGTGTTGACTTTTGTGAGGGTATCTTTTCAGTGAGTACAAACCTTTGATACTTGAAGCTACATCTTTGAACTTTGATACTATATGTCAACCCATTGTGGCAGAGTCAAAGTAGCTGACTAGACGGTCTGCTTGCGACTGGTGAACAAGTCAGCAGGGCAGTGGTATTGGGCGAGAAGGTGATCCCAGCTGTCCGTGGACCAAGCATTCTAACCATAGCTATTGAAGATGCATGGCCACTAGGGTTGAGCCGATCCTTACTTTTCAGGATCGATTTTAAAATCCGATTTCCGATCATTTTTCATTCGAACCCGATCTCGATCCCAATTCCGATCCCAATGCAAGTCAATGGGATTTTTTTTATTAATCGGAGATCGGATTTTAAAAGCAATCCTATTCACTATACAGCATGGAATCTAAGAATTGTTAGAATCCACACTGTGTAGTGAATCACTAAGTAGCCAGAGGATTTTTTTTTAATCCTGTGGCTACTTAGTCCCCCCTGGTGTCCACTTACCTCCAGAGATGGCTGCTCCGCTGCTGTTTGCCTCGCTGCTGCTCCACGCTGTTCTTCTCCGCCTCGCTGCCCCCTCCCTGCCAGGTTAGGAGAGTGTGGGAGGGTTAGGAGAGTGTGGGCGGGTAATGGGAGGGGACACGTCACGTCTCCCCGCCCTGTACCCGCCCACACTCTCCTAACCCGCCCACACTCTCCTAACCTGGCAGGGAGGGGGCAGCGAGGTGAAGAAGACTGCTGCTGGTGTGGCAGCGAGGCGAACAGCAGCAGAGCAGCGGAGCAGCCATCTCTGGAGGTAAGTAGCTATTAGAGATGCTACTTTAGTCTCCCATTAGAATGAATGGAGGCAGCCGGCGCACAGGGGGTTAAGGCTGTGTGTCGGCTGCTTCCATTCATTCCTATGGAACCGCAGCAGAGCCTTCACACTGAGTATACGCTATATACTCAGTGTGAAAGCATTGTGGGAAATACTACCGATCTCGATCCCACTTAAAAAGATCGTGTTCGGAATTCCGATTGCGATCGTGAAATTTTCTCGATCGCCGATCGGAATCCGATTTTTTCCGAACACGATTACTCAACCCTAATGACCACCATAAAATTGTATAAGTTGACTATTTTTCAACTGGTGGTCTCGGTTTCATAAGGGTTAAAGGATGGTTGATACAGAGACAATGGTGTGAGTGCTGACTTCTTCCATGGGGAGATCATTAAGTGTCAACAAAACTTTCATATTTGAAGATAAATTTGATGCGTTGCATGAAATCCATGATAGGTGATTGGTAAGTAACCAACTAGAAGGTGGACTTCCAACTGGAGAACAAGTTAGTAGGACAGTGGTATTCGTCAAGAAGATGACGTCTGCTGTTGGTTGGTGGACCAAGCATTCTCCTATTGATGTACGGCCACCTTAAAACTGTATAAGCCGACTACTTTTTAAGGGATGGTCATCATATTGGATACTCTAAAGGTGGTTCTTAAACATGGTCAAGCACCTCTTGTGTTGACTACTGGTTGACGGGCGATGGATGCAGAGACAATGGTGTGAACGCTAACTTCGGAAGTTTTGGTTTGAAACAAATCTATGATATTTGCAGCTCAATTTTTGAAATTTCATTCTATATGCCAACTCATGATAGAAGGAAGAAGAAATAAGAGATTGAGACAAAGTAGCCTGCTAGGGGTTGTTCTTGTAAGTCAGTAGGGAAGTGATACTGGTCAAGAATGGTCGACGGGCAACCTATTGAAGATGTGTGGCCACCATATAATTGTACAAGTTAACTATTTGTTACCTAGAAGTTTTGCTTTCATATTGGTTACGTTGATTATGGTCAAGTACTAGTTGTGTCGACGACTGGATAACAAGTGGTGGATACAGAGACAATGGAAGGAGCGATGACTTCGGAAGTGCTGATATCTTCTCAATGTGAACAAAGCTTTGATATTTTGATGCTGATTTTTGAGATTTGAGACAATGTGTCAGCCCACGATGGCGGGGGGGCCTGTACGTTCTCCAGAAAGTGTTTGGAGATATCAGAAGCTCAGCTCTCCTGCTGAATGTCTTATCAGATTGACATTAAAATAATGCAGTGTTTTTCTTATGCATGAGATTTTAAGGCGACGGAAAGGTCTGTGCTTTAAATCTGCTTCCTGCCAGTCAGTAAAATGCGATGCTAATGTTGTTGTGTTTTTTGATAAATAATCCCCCCGTCCTCTCATTACATCAGTGGTTTCTCTACGACCCGCAGCTTATAAATATGTCTTCTCCCATCTGAGTGCGCCGCTGGGTTAATGTACTGCTGCATCGTATCGGGCCACCGAGATGCTTTTTAAAATATCAAACACTCTCCGTATAGTTTTAATGTCTCCATTCACCGGCACATTCCTTGGCAAAGCAATTTTTAAGGTTGAAGTTAAATGACACAATTTATTTTCTGATGTTTTGTCCTTTTAGATATAATGACAATATCTCAATATCGCTCCGGTGAGGATAAGGGGGTGGGGGGAGGGGGGTAGTCAGCGACTAAGAAAGATGACAGCGACAGGTGGAAGTATATAGGACTAAGGATACGATGTATCTTACTGTAAAGAGATAGATAGATAGATAGATAGATAGATAGGAGATAGATAGATAGATAGATAGATAGATAGATAGATAGATAGATAGGAGATAGACAGGAGATAGATAGATAGATAGATAGATAGATAGATAGATAGATAGATAGGAGATAGATGATAGATAGATAGATAGATAGATAGATAGATAGATAGATAGATAGATAGGAGATAGATAGATAGATAGATAGATAGATAGATAGATGATAGACAGGAGATAGATAGATAGATAGATAGATAGATAGATAGATAGATAGATGATAGATAGATAGATAGATAGATAGATAGATAGATAGATAGATAGGAGGTAGATAGATAGATAGATAGATAGATAGATAGATAGATAGGAGGTAGATAGATAGATAGATAGATAGATAGATAGATAGATAGTAGATAGATAGATAGATAGATAGATAAGAGATAGATAGATAGATAGATAGATAGATAGATAGATAGATAGGAGGTAGATAGATAGATAGATAGATAGATAGATAGATAGATAGATAGGAGATAGATAGATAGATAGGAGATAAATAGATAGATAGATAGGAGATAGATAGATAGATAGATAGATAGATAGATAGATAGATAGATAGAGAGATAGATAGGAGATAGATAGATAGATAGATAGATAGATAGATAGGAGATAGATAGATAGATAGATAGATAGATAGATAGATAGATAGATAGATCGGAGATAGATAGATAGATCGGAGATAGATAGATAGATAGATAGATAGATAGATAGATAGATAGGAGATAGATAGATAGATAGATAGATAGATAGATAGTAGATAGATAGGAGATAGATAGATAGATAGATAGATAGATAGATAGATAGATAGATAGGAGGTAGATAGATAGTAGATAGATAGATAGATAGATAGATAGATAGATAGGAGATAGATAGATAGTAGATAGATAGATAGATAGATAGATGATAGATAGATAGATAGATAGATAGATAGATAGTAGATAGATAGATGATAGATAGATAGATAGATAGATAGATAGATAGATAGATAGATAGGAGATAGATAGATAGTAGATAGATAGATAGATAGATAGATAGATAGATAGGAGATAGATAGATAGATAGATAGATAGATAGAAGATAGATAGATAGTAGATAGATAGATAGATAGATAGATAGATAGGAGATAGATAGATAGATAGATAGATAGATAGATAGGAGATAGATAGATAGATAGGAGATAGATAGATAGATAGATAGATAGATAGATAGATAGATAGATAGGAGGTAGATAGATAGATAGATAGATAGATAGATAGATAGGAGATAGACAGGAGATAGATAGATAGATAGATAGATAGATAGATAGATAGATAGATAGGAGATAGATGATAGATAGATAGATAGATAGATAGATAGATAGATAAGAGATAGATAGATAGATAGATAGATAGATAGGAGGTAGATAGATAGATAGATAGATAGATAGATAGATAGGAGGTAGATAGATAGATAGATAGATAGATAGGAGATAAATAGATAGATAGATAGATAGATAGATAGATAGATAGATAGATCGGAGATAGATAGATAGATAGATAGATAGATAGTAGATAGATCGGAGATAGATAGATAGATAGATAGATAGATAGATAGATAGATAGGAGGTAGATAGATAGATAGATAGATAGATAGATAGTAGATAGATAGATAGATAGATAGATAGATAGATGATAGATAGATAGATAGATAGATAGATAGATAGATGATAGATAGATAGATAGATAGATAGTAGATAGATAGATAGATAGATAGATAGATAGGAGATAGATAGATAGATAGATAGATAGATGATAGATAGATAGATAGATAGATAGATAGATAGATGATAGGAGATAGATAGATAGATAGATAGATAGATAGATAGATAGATAGATAGGAGATAGATAGGAGATAGATAGATAGATAGATAGATAGATAGATAGATAGATAGATAGGAGATAGATAGATAGATAGATAGTAGATAGATAGATAGATAGATAGATAGATAGATAGATAGGAGATAGATAGATAGTAGATAGATAGATAGATAGATAGATAGATAGATAGATAGGAGATAGATAGATAGATAGATAGATAGATAGGAGATAGATAGATAGATAGATAGATAGATAGATAGATAAGAGATAGATAGATAGATAGATAGATAGATAGAAGATAGATGATAGATAGATAGATAGATAGATAGATAGATAGATAGATAGATAGATAAGAGATAGATAGATAGATAGATAGATAGATAAGAGATAGATAGATAGATAGATAGATAGATAAGAGATAGATAGATAGATAGATAGATAGATAGGAGGTAGATAGATAGGAGGTAGATAGATAGATAGATAGATAGATAGATAGATAGATAGATAAGAGATAGATAGATAGATAGATAGATAGATAGATAGATAGGAGGTAGATAGATAGATAGATAGATAGATAGATAGATAGATAGGAGATAGATAGATAGATAGATAGATAGATAGATAGAAGATAAATAGATAGATAGATAGATAGATAGATAGATAGATAGATAGATAGATCGGAGATAGATAGATAGATAGATAGATAGATAGATAGGAGATAGATAGATAGGAGATAGATAGATAGATAGATAGATAGATAGATAGATAGATAGATAGATAGGAGATAGATAGATAGGAGATAGATAGATAGATGATAGATGATAGATAGATAGATAGATAGATAGATAGATAGATAGATAGGAGATAGATAGATAGATAGATAGATAGATAGATAGATGATAGATAGATAGATAGATAGATAGATAGATAGATAGATAGGAGATAGATAGATAGATAGATAGATAGATAGATAGATAGATAGATAGGAGATAGATAGATAGATAGATAGATAGATAGGAGATAGATAGATAGATAGATAGATAGATAGATAGGAGATAGATAGATAGATAGATAGATAGATAGATAGATAGATAGATAGATAGTTTATTGTGTAAAACAAATATTGCCTTTTTCAGCGTTCCTGTGCGTTGCCTGCCATGGCCTGGTCTGTGCTGAGACTCTTTGCAGGGTTCTGGTTCTCGTCCTCCACAATGTCTACCAGCGTTATAAATGATGACACGTTAATGCTATTATCTGGGAACAGAGATGGGAGCGCAATACACAGTGTGAATCCCTCATATTTTATTTATTTGTAAAGAGAGGATATGGACCGCAGGGAAGTCAGAGGGGAGGGAGAGAAACAAATTTCTTAGACAAACCAACTCCCCCTGAAGCGCAAACATCAAAAGAATACAAAATATTAATCCAGAAAAACAAGTGTATTATTTAAAGTGACGGTGCTCGTCCTTATCACAGGTAGCGGATGAGTCATCAAACAGAACCGCCGCCTGCGCAGCAACAGTCACTGACAGTAATACCCCATGTATTATGGACGTCTGGAGAGCCGGAGAAAAGAATACACATCTAATTGCTGTATATCTTATATCTCCAGCCCCAAACATCCTAAACACCAAGACAAGGCGAGAGAAAAAAGAAAGAGGGGGTGGAAGTGATATGTAATGCTAAGATACTGCGAGGCGTAGTAATATACATATACATAGGAGGGCGGTATTACAGTAGTTATATTGTATTCTTGTATATAGGAGCAGTATTATAGTAGTTATATTCTTGTACATAGGAGTAGTATTATAGTAGTTATATTCTTGTACATATGAGTAGTATTATAGTAGTTATATTCTTGTACATAGGAGGTAGTATTATAGTAGTTATATTCTTGTACATAGGAGTAGTATTATAGTAGTTATATTCTTGTATATAGGAGTAGTATTATAGTAGTTATATTCTTGTATATAGGAGGTAGTATTATAGTAGTTATATTCTTGTACATAGGAGTAGTATTATAGTAGTTATATTCTTGTATATAGGAGTAGTATTATAGTAGTTATATTCTTGTACATAGGAGTAGTATTATAGTAGTTATATTCTTGTACATAGGAGTAGTATTATAGTAGTTATATTCTTGTACATATGAGTAGTATTATAGTAGTTATATTCTTGTACATTGGAGTAATATTATAGTAGTTATATTCTTGTACATTGGAGTAATATTATAGTAGTTATATTCTTGTACATATGAGTAGTATTATAGTAGTTATATTCTTGTACATATGAGTAGTATTATAGTAGTTATATTCTTGTACATAGGAGTAGTATTATAGTAGTTATATTCTTGTACATAGGAGCAGTATTATAGTAGTTATATTCTTGTACATTGGAGTAATATTATAGTAGTTATATTCTTGTACATAGGAGTAGTATTATAGTAGTTATATTCCTGTATATAGGAGTAGTATTATAGTAGTTATATTCTTGTACATAGGAGTAGTATTATAGTAGTTATATTCTTGTACATAGAAGCAGTATTATAGTAGTTATATTCTTGTACATAGGAGTAGTATTATAGTAGTTATATTCTTGTACATAGGAGTAGTATTATAGTAGTTATATTCTTGTACATAGGAGTAGTATTATAGTAGTTATATTCTTGTACATAGGAGTAGTATTATAGTAGTTATATTCTTGTACATAGGAGTAGTATTATAGTAGTTATATTCTTGTACATAGGAGCAGTATTATAGTAGTTATATTCTTGTACATAGGAGTAGTATTATAATAGTTATATTCTTGTACATAGGAGTAGTATTATAGTAGTTATATTCTTGTACATAGGAGTATTATTGTAGTTATATTCTTGTACATAGGAGGTAGTATTATAGTAGTTATATTCTTGTACATATGAGTAGTATTATAGTAGTTATATTCTTGTATATAGGAGGTAGTATTACAGTAGTTATATTGTATTCTTGTATATAGGAGCAGTATTATAGTAGTTATATTCTTGTACATAGGAGTAGTATTATAGTAGTTATAATCTTGTACATAGGAGGTAGTATTATAGTAGTTATATTCTTGTACATAGGAGTAATATTATAGTAGTTATATTCTTGTACATAGGAGTAGTATTATAGTAGTTATATTCTTGTATATAGGAGCAGTATTATAGTAGTTATATTCTTGTACATAGGAGTAGTATTATAGTAGTTATATTCTTGTACATAGGAGTAGTATTATAGTAGTTATATTCTTGTACATAGGAGCAGTATTATAGTAGTTATATTCTTGTACATAGGAGTAGTATTATAGTAGTTATATTCTTGTACATATGAGTAGTATTATAGTAGTTATATTCTTGTACATAGGAGTAGTATTATAGTAGTTATATTCTTGTACATTGGAGTAATATTATAGTAGTTATATTCTTGTACATAGGAGTAGTATTATAGTAGTTATATTCTTGTACATATGAGTAGTATTATAGTAGTTATATTCTTGTACATAGGAGTAATATTATAGTAGTTATATTCTTGTACATAGGAGTAGTATTATAGTAGTTATATTCTTGTACATAGGAGTAGTATTATAGTAGTTATATTCTTGTACATATGAGTAGTATTATAGTAGTTATATTCTTGTACATATGAGTAGTATTATAGTAGTTATATTCTTGTACATAGGAGTAGTATTATAGTAGTTATATTCTTGCACATAGGAGTAGTATTATAGTAGTTATATTCTTGTACATAGGAGTAGTATTATAGTAGTTATATTCTTGTACATAGGAGTAGTATTATAGTAGTTATATTCTTGTACATAGAAGCAGTATTATAGTAGTTATATTCTTGTACATAGGAGTAGTATTATAGTAGTTATATTCTTGTACATAGGAGTAGTATTATAGTAGTTATATTCTTGTACATAGGAGCAGTATTATAGTAGTTATATTCTTGTACATAGGAGTAGTATTATAGTAGTTATATTCTTGTACATAGGAGTAGTATTATAGTAGTTATATTCTTGTACATAGGAGCAGTATTATAGTAGTTATATTCTTGTACATAGGAGTAGTATTATAATAGTTATATTCTTGTACATAGGAGTAGTATTATAGTAGTTATATTCTTGTACATAGGAGTAGTATTATAGTAGTTATATTCTTGTACATAGGAGGTAGTATTATAGTAGTTATATTCTTGTACATATGAGTAGTATTATAGTAGTTATATTCTTGCACATAGGAGTAGTATTATAGTAGTTATATTCTTGTACATAGGAGTAGCATTATAGTAGTTATATTCTTGTACATAGAAGCAGTATTATAGTAGTTATATTCTTGTACATAGGAGTAGTATTATAGTAGTTATATTCTTGTACATAGGAGCAGTATTATAGTAGTTATATTCTTGTACATAGGAGTAGTATTATAGTAGTTATATTCTTGTACATAGGAGGTAGTATTATAGTAGTTATATTCTTGTACATAGGAGCAGTATTATAGTAGTCATATTCTTGTACATAGGAGCAGTATTATAGTAGTTATATTCTTGTACATAGGAGTAGTATTATAGTAGTTATATTCTTGTACATAGGAGTAGTATTATAGTAGTTATATTCTTGTACATAGGAGGTAGTATTATAGTAGTTATATTCTTGTACATAGGAGCAGTATTATAGTAGTTATATTCTTGTACAGAGGAGTAGTATTATAGTAGTTATATTCTTGTACATAGGAGTAGTATTATAGTAGTTATATTCTTGTACATAGGAGTAGTATTATAGTAGTTATATTCTTGTACGTAGGAGCAGTATTATAGTAGTTATATTCTTGTACATAGGAGTAGTATTATAGTAGTTATATTCTTGTACGTAGGAGCAGTATTATAGTAGTTATATTCTTGTACATAGGAGTAGTATTATAGTAGTTATATTCTTGTACATAGGAGCAGTATTATAGTAGTTATATTCTTGTACATAGGAGTAGTATTATAGTAGTTATATTCTTGTACATAGGAGGTAGTATTATAGTAGATATATTCTTGTACATAGCAGTAGTATTATAGTAGTTATATTCTTGTACATAGGAGTAGTATTATAGTAGTTATATTCTTGTACATAGGAGGTAGTATTATAGTAGTTATATTCTTGTACATAGGAGGTAGTATTATAGTAGATATATTCTTGTACATAGCAGGTAGTATTATAGTAGTTATATTCTTGTACATAGGAGGTAGTATTATAGTAGTTATATTCTTGTACATAGGAGTAGTATTATAGTAGTTATATTCTTGTACATAGGAGTAGTATTATAGTAGTTATATTCTTGTACATAGGAGTAGTATTATAGTAGTTATATTCTTGTACATAGGAGTAGTATTATAGTAGTTATATTCTTATACATAGGAGCAGTATTATAGTAGTTATATTCTTGTACATAGGAGGTAGTATTATAGTAGTTATATTCTTGTACATAGGAGCAGTATTATAGTAGTTATATTCTTGTACATAGGAGTAGTATTATAGTAGTTATATTCTTGTACATAGGAGCAGTATTATAGTAGTTATATTCTTGTACATAGGAGTAGTATTATAGTAGTTATATTCTTGTACATAGGAGTAGTATTATAGTAGTTATATTCTTGTACATAGGAGCAGTATTATAGTAGTTATATCCTACTAATATTATAAATGTGAAAGTTTGTATGTTTATGTGTTTGTTACTCGATCACGCAAAAGTAGATGAATGGATTTGGATGAAATTTGGCACATTGATAGTTTCTTACCTGAATTAACACATTGACTCTTTTTTATCCCGGTAAATGACATGGCTTCATGACTGTTATGAATTTATGATCACATACTATATTATACTGCTCTTGGCAGGAGGCTGATAAAGCCAGTTCTGCTATTTCTCTATGTAAACTCTCAGCTAACCCTGAGTCCATTCTGTACAAACCTTTGCATATTATCTGATCTGCTCCAGGCAACATGTTGACACACTAGATGGGAAAACCCTTTAATCCCAATTTTAAACATGCCGGGAAAAAGATAATCTAATTTGATGGAGAATTTTAAAACAACGAGAGCTATGAAGGAAGCCAGAAGTCACAGATTTCTTCTCAAGCGGAGTTGAGGGGAATCATGAAAGCCAACAACACGCTCATTTTATGGTGTCCCAGTGAGCTGCTGAGATGCCGAAACAATCAAAGGCATGGTGCAAGGAACAAGCTCAGCAGCAGGACAGCTTAAGAGTTGCCGGAACACCGGAGCCGGTGAACCATTGAAGGCAGCAACATGCAGAGAAAGTCATAGACAGAGGCTAGTTCTTGTATAAAGGACAGTATTATAGTGAAGGTTATATCACTTCTACTTATAATATAAGATAAGATAATCCTTTAATAGTCCCACATTGGGGAAATTTCAGCGTGTTACAGCAGCCTAGTAATACAGATACAGGATAATACACAGTAATATAATACAGGACACACATATGCTGAGAAGAGAAGATATACTGGGAGTCCATAGCAGCTAAGGAAAAACGGAAGAGAAAGAAGGAAGACTTCATGGTCATCGTCATAATCATTAGTACTCTGTGCGGAGTAATCTTCACTTGGTTTGATGTAGATTATACAGCCTGGTCGCGGTTGGAAGGAAGGACCTGCGATAGCTCCTTCTCACGCTTGGGGTGAAGCAGACGGTCACTTACAGTGCTGCCAAGTCCCATCAGGGTCCCATACATGGGGTGGGATTTGTTCCCCCGCATGGAGGTCACCACGGACAGTGTCCTTCTGTCATCCACCACCTGTACTGGGTCCAGGGGGCTCCCCAGGACAGAGCTGGCCCTCCTGATCAGCCTGTCAAGTCTATTTCTGTCCCTGGTTGATATACTGCTCCCCCAGCAGGCCACACTGAAAAAGATGGCTGAGTCAACCACAGAGTTGAAGAAGGCCCTAAGAAGTGTCCCCTGGACTCCGAAGGCCCTCAGCCTCCTGAGCAGGTAGAGTCTGCTGTGGCCCTTTCTGTGCAGCGCCTCCAGGTGGTCAGCCCAGTCTAGTTTATTATTGAGGAGCGCACACAGATACTTATAGGTCCTGACTATCTCAATACATGTTCCTTGGATCTCCACCGGGGTCGGAGCACCTCTCCGTTTACTAAAGTCCACCACCATCTCCTTGGTCTTCCCAGCATTAATCCTGAGCTGGTTCTGCTGGCCCCAGTCCACACAGTCCCGGTATAAGTCTCTGTATTCCCTATCATCGCCATCAGTGATAAGGCCGACTATAGCAGAGTCATCGGAGGACTTCTGTAAGTAACAGCTGGAGGAGTTGTGCCTAAAGTCAGCAGTGTACAGTGTGAAGAGGAATGGGGCAAGAACTGGACCTTGTGGTGCCCCCGTACTACAGATCACAGTGTCAGACACACAGTCCTGGGCTCTCACATACTGAGGGCGGGTTGTCAGGTAGTCTAGGGTCCAGTTGGACAGGTGATGGTCCCTCCACCAAGGTTCAGCTTCTCCCTCAGTAGCTCTGGCTGAATGGTGTTGAACGCACTGGAGAAATCACAGGACATTATTCTCACAGTGTTCCCGGGTTTCTCTAGGTGAAAAGGAGCTCTATGAAGAAGGTGGATGATGGCGTCATCTACCGCAATGCCCGGCCGATAGGCAAACTGGAGGGGGTCCAGAGCGGAGCTCACTAGGGGGCGTAGGTGTGTAGGACCAGTCTCTCTAGGACCTTCATCAGGTGGGATGTCAGTGCTACAGGTCGGTAGTCATTGTAGCTCATCGGGTTGGGTTTCTTTGGGACTAGTACCACACAAAAAGTTTTCCACAGTCGAGGTACCACTCCCAGCTTTAGACTCATATTGTACATGTGCGTAATAATGCCACCTAGCTGGTCACTGCACAATTTAAGAACTCTTGCGCTTATACCATTGGGTCCTCTGGCCTTGTCTTGTTTAATCTTCTTGATTTCCCTACACACCTGAGACTCCTGCAGGATCAGATAGTCAGATTGCAGTGGACCTCAGGTCGGTGGGGGTTGGGTCTTGGTGTGTGAGGAGAAGGGGGTTGTCTGACATGCTGGTGGAGGGAGCATTGGCTTGGAGTCGAATCTATTGAAGAATAGATTAAGCTAGTTAAGCCATTTCATGTCTCGTCTTATCTGATGACCAGCCTTTTGCTTGTGCCCAGATATCACCTTAAGGCTATCCCAAACCTTATAAGATTTTATGTTTTTGGTTCATACTTTCTCACACACTTTTAACTTTTTACACTGCACCTGCCTTATAGAACATTTAGTCAGTGACTATACACTCTTTGCGATCCCTCCATTATATTACATACAGGCTGTGCAACAATCTGGGATAATGTGACTGAGCGTTGGACCAGAAGGTTCAGTTGAACACGTAGAAGACTCTCACTCAGGAAGAAATTACAATGTAATATGTTTTAATCAAATACAGAATAAGAATAACTTTACATAATTTCTGGAGCTTAATGGATCTGCTTTCTGCTCTCCGCCCCTGCACAGCCGCCCCGAGAACCTTCCCTGCTTCTAATCTAATAAAAGGAGTGGGCAGGAGATTTATATAAACAAGAAGCTCTTGAGGAGTAATAGACGTGAGAGCAAAGGAGGTGACCCGGGGAGAGAACAGGAGGAGAGGAAGCATAACAGAAGAGTAATGTGGGATCCGGTGTCCTGATCCTGAACCCCGAGTATCAGCCTGTCATTATCCTGTACCCCAAGTATCAGCCTGTCACTATCCTGTACCCCAAGTATCAGCCTGTCATTATCCTGTACCCCAAGTATCAGCCTGTCACTATCCTGTACCCCAAGTATCAGCCTGTCATTATCCTGTACCCCAAGTATCAGCCTATCATTATCCTGTACCCCAAGTATCAGCCTGTCACTATCCTGTACCCCAAGTATCAGCCTGTCATTATCCTGTACCCCAAGTATCAGCCTGTCATTATCCTGTACCCCAAGTATCAGCCTGTCATTATCCCGTACCCCAAGTATCAGCCTGTCATTATCCTGTACCCCAAGTATCAGCCTGTCATTATCCTGTACCCCAAGTATCAGCCTGTCATTATCCCGTACCCCAAGTATCAGCCTGTCATTATCCCGTACCCCAAGTATCAGCCTGTCATTATCCTGTACCCCAAGTATTAGCCTGTCATTATCCTGTACCCCAAGTATCAGCTTGTCATTATCCTGTACCCCAAGTATCAGCCTGTCATTATCCTGTACCCCAAGTATCAGCCTGTCATTATCCTGTACCCCAAGTATCAGCCTGTCATTATCCTGTACCCCGAGTATCAGCCTGTCATTATCCTGTACCCCAAGTGTCAGCCTGTCATTATCCTGTACCCCAAGTATCAGCCTGTCATTATCCCGTACCCCAAGTATCAGCCTGTCATTATCCTGTACCCCGAGTATCAGCCTGTCATTATCCTGTACCCCAAGTATCAGCCTGTCATTATCCTGTACCCCAAGTATCAGCCTGTCATTATCCTGTACCCCAAGTATCAGCCTGTCATTATCCTGTACCCCAAGTATCAGCCTGTCATTATCCTGTACCCCAAGTATCAGCCTGTCATTACCCTGTACCCCAAGTGTCAGCCTGTCATTGTCCTGTACCCCAAGTATCAGCCTGTCATTACCCTGTAACCAAGTATCAGCCTGTCATTATCCTGTACCCCAAGTATCAGCCTGTCATTATCCTGTACCCCAAGTATCAGCCTGTCATTATCCTGTACCCCAAGTATCAGCCTGTCACTATCCTGTACCCCAAGTATCAGCCTGTCATTATCCTGTACCCCAAGTGTCAGCTTGTCATTATCCTGTACCCCAAGTATCAGCCTGTCATTACCCTGTAACCAAGTATCAGCCTGTCATTATCCTGTACCCCAAGTATCAGCCTGTCATTATCCTGTACCCCGAGTATCAGTCTGTCATTATCCTGTACCCCAAGTATCAGCCTGTCATTATCCTGTACCCCAAGTATCAGCCTGTCATTATCCTGTACCCCAAGTATTAGCCTGTCATTACCCTGTACCCCAAGTATCAGCCTGTCACTATCCTGTACCCCAAGTATCAGCCTGTCATTATCCTGTACCCCAAGTGTCAGCCTGTCATTGTCCTGTACCCCAAGTGTCAGCGTTTCTGGTATTCTGAATGTCTGGATCATTATATCATCTATACATAACGTTTTGCTGCTGTACCCCAAACTCTGGCTCTCCGGCTCTTATAAGTCTGCAACTAACAATATTGTTAAGAAAACGTCTGCCTTGTGCTTTTGCCGCGATCTCAGCTTGGGGATCATTTGCTTTCTATACACAGCAGGAGTCAATTCACACTCACTACATATTGTATCTCATCCCCATGTACAGTATAATACCGCAGCTTCACTGACTATACGGCTCTCCAGGAACTTCATAGGACGTAACATCTTGTTCTGCTCCAACCTCGCACTCCTGAACATGAGAGACCCCACTAGTCACACCAGTCCTGTACATCAATGGCAATGAGAAGGGACCTATTACCTGGACCAGAGAAGATGGCCGGGCGCTAAATATAGAACAGATTGCTCAAGCGCCAATTAAATTGAGCTGGAAAGTGAGAAAAGGCAAATTCTGCTTCTTCTATTCTTGGTCTGTTAGCAAGTTTGGCAAAATGAGAGGAGAGAAAGCGGAATCATTATCTGGCGGCTAATGACTGGAAGACGACAAGGCTCAAAGTCACAGACAGAATATAACACCTAAGTAAGGGGCCGACGAGCCAAGAGACAAAGTATCAAGAGCCAGGACTGGTATAACCTGGGTATATACTGTATATAATTATATATGTACAGCCGGTATAACCTGGGTATATACTGTATATAATTATATCTGTACAACCGGTATAACCTGGGTATATACTGTATATAATTATATATGTACAGCCGGTATAACCTGGGTATATACTGTATATAATTCTATATGTACAGCCGGTATAACCTGGGTATATACTGTATATAATTATATATGTACAGCTGGTATAACCTGGGTATATACTGTATATAATTATATGTGTACAGCCGGTATAACCTGGGTATATACTGTATATAATTATATCTGTACAACCAGTATAACCTGGGTATATACTGTATATAATTATATATGTACAGCCGGTATAACCTGGGTATATACTGTATATAATTCTATATGTACAGCCGGTATAACCTGGGTATATACTGTATATAATTATATATGTACAGCCCGTATAACCTGGGTATATACTGTATATAATTATATGTGTACAGCTGATATAACCTGGGTATATACTGTATATAATTATATATGTACAGCCGGTATAACCTGGGTATATACTGTATATAATTATATATGTACAGCCGGTATAACCTGGGTATATACTGTATATAATTATATATGTACAGCCGGTATAACCTGGGTATATACTGTATATAGTTATATGTGTACAGCTGGCATAACCTGGGTATATACTGTATATAATTATATATGTACAGCCGGTATAACCTGGGTATCTCCTGTATATAATTATATATGTACAGCCGGTATAACCTGGGTATATACTGTATATAATTATATATGTACAGCCGGTATAACCTGGGAATATACTGTATATAATTATATATGTACAGCTGGTATAACCTGGGTATATACTGTATATAATTATATATGTACAGCCGGTATAACCTGGGAATATACTGTATATAATTATATATGTACAGCCGGTATAACCTGGGTATCTCCTTTATATAATTATATATGTACAGCCGGTATAACCTGGGTATATACTGTATATAATTATATATGTACAGCCGGTATAACCTGGGTATATACTGTATATAATTATATATGTACAGTTGGTATAATCTGGGTATATACTGTATATAATTATATATGTACAGCCGGTATAACCTGCGTATATACTGTATATAATAATATATGTACAGCCGGTATAACCTGGATATATACTGTATATAATTATTAGAGATGAGCGAACACTAAAATGTTCGAGGTTCGAAATTCGATTCGAACAGCCGCTCAATGTTCGTGTGTTCGAACGGGTTTCGAACCCCATTATAGTCTATGGGGAACAGATACTCGTTAAGGGGGAAACCCAAATCCGTGTCTGGAGGGTCACCAAGTCCACTATGACACCCCAGGAAATGATGCCAACACCTCTGGAATGACACTGGGACAGCAGGGGAAGCATGTCTGGGGGCATCTAACACACCAAAGACCCTCTATTACCCCAACATCACTGCCTAACAACTACACACTTTCCACATTCAAAAAAACCTCTATCAAAGTGGGAAAATACCTGGAAACCTTCTTTACTCCCCAAATGGATGGACACAAACCCCAATTTAAGCTCAACAAACAGTAACAACCACCCCTTTAAATCACGTTCCCCATGACAACCACAAATGGAATAGGCAATGGGAATTCCAAAAGCCCTCACCCTTAACTGTCATTTTGAGTGTGTGTGTGTGTGTGTGTGTGTGTGTGTGTGTGATGTGGTAAGACCTTCCAAAATTCACTTTTCTAGCCCTTAACATGAGCCCTTCCAAACAAAGTTACAGGACCTTAAGCTGAGCTACCAGCAGAGATTGAGGCCCTTGGCATGAGTAGAGCCTTGCACCAGCAGTGTTTTTGGCACTTAGGGTGAGTTGAGCCTTGTACCAGCGTGTGTCCCTTAACATCAGGCGGGCCCTAAGTTCTGCGCTTTGCACAAAAGTTCCACATTAACTAGGCTGAATGGTACAAAGATTAGTAGGCCCGAGAACCAGGAACAGGTCTTGCAATGGCTGTCGGATAACGCTTAAAGCACATTGTCCACCAGCCAGTCAGCCTCTACCTCCTCTTACCCAACAGTCTTGTCCTCCTTCCACCCAAAATTCCCAATCTTCTCAGAACAATAACCCCAACTGTCCCTGCTCCCCAGAGCTGTTCTCCCTTCCTTTGACTGTACCGCAACCTGCCCCTCCATTTCGCGATTCCACGGACCTAACAGACGAGTATCTGTGTCCAGATGCTCAAACACTAGAGTCTCCTCCATTCCATCTCCGGTCGATTTGGTGGCGGATGACCAGCAACCCACCCTCATCGACGACGATGAGACGCAGTTGCTGTCAGGGCAGCCAGTTGACATGCGCATTGTGCAGGAGGAGGAGGCGAGACAGGAGTTGGAAGAGGAGGTGGTGGACGACGAGGACACCGACCCCACCTGGACAAGGCAGATGTCAAGCTGGGAAAGTAGTGTGGATGTTGAGGCAGGTGCAGCACCAAAAAGGGTAGCTAGAGGCAGAGACATGTCCAGAGGCAGAGGTCAGCTGCTTTGCCGAAGCCAGGCCAGACCCGGAATGTCCGAAGATGTTCCCTTTTGTACCCAGCCCAGAAAAACTCCCCCATCGAGGGCACGTTTCTTGAAGGTGTAGAGTTTTTTCAAGGAATGCGCCGAGGACAGATATAGTGTCGTCTACACAATTTGCCTCTCTAAATCGAGTAGGGGCCCTGAGAAGAGCAACCTGTCCACCATTTCAATGCACCGTCATTTGGAATCCAAGCAATGGAATCAGTGGCAGGCAGCAACGGCAGGACAAACGTAGCCCGCCGTTCATGCCACTGCCTCTGCTCACAGTGCTGGCGATGCACTCCAGAGGACGAGCCAGGACATCACTTCATCTGCCTCCGCCACTTTGTTGACTTCTCCCTCATCCTCCCCTGTTTCTGTCTTATCTCCTTCTCCTGCACCATCAAAGGCACCATCAGGCGCTTCTTTACAACAACCCACCATCTCTCAGACATTGGAGCGCCGGCAGAAATACACCGCTAACCACCCACCCACGCAAGCCTAGAACGCCAACATCGCTAAACTGCTGGCCCAGGAGAGGTTGGCGTTCCGGCTTGTTGAAACTCCCGCCTTCCCGGACCTGATGGCAACTGTGGCACCTCACTATGCCGTCCCTAGCCGTCTCAACTTCTCCCGGTGTGGCGTCCCCGCCTTGCACCAGCACGTGTCACTCAACATCAGGTGGGCCCTTAGTTCCGCGCTTTGCTGCAAGGTCCACTTGACCACCGACACTTGGACAAACGCCTGTGGTCAGGGATGCTGCAGTGCTTATCTTTAATGACAGGCAGGGTGAATGTGGTGGAGTCTGTTCCCCGGGTGCAAACTGGGGTGGCCTATCTCCTCTCCCAGGCCAAAATTCATGGCAGGAGTAGACTGAAACCCTACGACGCTGCAACCTCCACCACAGCTACTAGCGGAAAACGCTAAAACACTGGTGTGGGGAGACATCAGCAGGCGGTGCTGAAGCTCATCAGCTTGGGGGACAGACAGCACAGTGCCTCCGAGGTCAGGGATGCCATCCTGGCTGAGATGGCATTTTTTTTTCCCTGCTACACCTGGGGCCTGGCATTTTTACGCCTGTGATAATGGCTGGAACCTGGTAGCGGCTCTGGAGCTTGCCAGCCTCCAACACGTTCCATGTTTGGCCCACGTCTAACCTAGTGGTGCAAAGTTTTTTAAAAACATACCCAAATGTACCGAAGCTACTGTTGAAAATGCGGCGCTTGTGCGCCCACTTTTGCAAGTGCACAGGAGTCGCTGCTAGCCTAAAAACACTCTAGCAAGGCCTACATCTGTCCAAACACAGGCTGTTGTCCGTCATTCACACACGCTGAAACCCTACAATACCATATCTTGAGCAGGGTGTGTGAGCTGCACAGACCTTTGATGGAGTTCCATCTACAAAACCCAAGGGTTCCTCAAAGTCAGCAACCAAAGTTTCTGCACCATGAGTTTCCAGGGGTGGCAGAGTTATGGCTAGGGGAAGAGGCATGGATAGGGATGATGTCTAGGGGCAAAAGCAGTGTGGATGTGGAGGCAAGCTAAGCAGGAAAAACTGGGGGTACAAGCTAAGGCATGGACTGGGGTGATGTCTAGGGGCAAAAGCAGTGTGGATGTGGAGGCAAGCTAAGCAGGAAAAACTGGGGATACAAGCTAAGGCATGGACTGGGGTGATGTCTAGGGGCAAAAGCAGTGTGGATGTGGAGGCAAGCTAAGCAGGAAAAACTGGGGGTACAAGCTAAGGCATGGACTGGGGTGATGTCTAGGGGCAAAAGCAGTGTGGATGTGGAGGCAAGCTAAGCAGGAAAAACTGGGGGTACAAGCTAAGGCATGGACTGGGGTGATGTCTAGGGGCAAAAGCAGTGTGGATGTGGAGGCAAGCAAAGCAGGGAAAATGGTGGCTAGAGGCAAAGGGATGTCCATAGGCAGCAAGGGCAAAGATGCAAAACTCTCCCGTTTCAAGAATTTTCCTGACTTGTTTCCCCACAAAACATTCCTGGGAGGAGGGCTGAAACACCACCCTCCTCCTCCTCCGCTGTTAGATTTACCCCAGCTACGAGCTGAAAACGCTGCAACACTGGTGTGGGGAGACGTCAGCAGGCTGGGCTGAAGCTCATCAGCTTGGGAGACGGACAGCACACTGCCTCTGAGGTCAGGGATGCCATCCTGGATGAGATGGCAATTTGTTTATCCCCGCTGCCCCTGGGGCCAGGTTTTTTAGCTTGTTGGAGGGCTCTGGAGCTTGCCAGCCTCCAACACGTTCCATGCCTGGCCCACATGTTCAATGTAGTGGTGCAATGATTTTTAAAAACATACCCCAAATTAGCTGAGCTAAGGGTGAAAGTGCGGCACTTGGACACCCACTTTCCCAAGTCTACAGTACCTGGAGCTAGCCGCAATACACTCCAGCAAGGCCTACATCTGCCTGAAGCACCTACTGTTGTGCGAGGTCACCACACGCTCTAACCCTAGATACCGTATGTTCAGCAGGGTGTGTGAGCAGCAGAGACCTTTGATGGAGTACCAGCTACAAAACCCAAGGGTTCCTCAGAGTCAGCTCCCTCACTTTCTGCACCATGAGTTTCCATGGGTGGCAGACTTATGGCTAGAGGCACAGGCATGGATAGGGGTGATGTGTAGGGGCAAAAGCAGTGTGGATGTGGAGGCAAGCTAAGCAGCAAAAACTGGGGGTACAAGCAGCCGGTGGCATCATCACTGACAAGCACAGCTGTCTGTCAGCTGACAGGCTGACTTTCACCAAAATGAACAGACAATGGATAGACTCATCATATACATGTCAGTTACATGACAAATTTAGTGCAATTTGCAAGTCCAAGATGGTTTGGAGATCTGCGGAGAGGAATCTCACCACCTCTTGCGGGTGCCATCATTTGGAAGGCAAGCCCTGGGCTCAGTGGGTGAGAGCAAGCGCAGGATAATCGTCGTTTGGCCTGGCGGCCACTGCCTCTTCCACTGTTGACAGGGCTGGCGCTGCAGTCCAGACCAGGAGCCAGGACACCTCCACATCTGCCTCTGACACTTTGGGGAGTTCACCCTTATCCTCACCTTTTCCTGTCATTTCTCCTTTTGCCCGCGCCATCATGCGCCTCTTCCCAGCAACTCCCCATCTCCCAAGCCTTTCATTTCATGCTAAAGTACAGCGCAACCCACCCACATGCCCAAGGCTTCAACGGCCTCATCTCAAGAAATCTGGCCCAGGAGATGTTGGAATCCCGGCTGGGGGACACTCTGCCCTTTTTGGGCAGAGTGTCTACTGCGCCACCGCACTGTGCCGTCCACACCAGCACTTTCCCCCAAACATGAGGCGGTCCCTAAATTCAGCGCTTAGCCCTAAAGTTCCATGTGACCAGTTACGAATGGACAAGTGCATGCGGACAGGGACGCTACCTTTCAATTTGGGCACAGTGGTTGAATGTAGTTGAGGCGTGGACCGGGTCGCAAAATGTGGTGGCCTGACTTGTCTCCCCACACAACATTCCTGGGAGGAGGGCTGAAACACCACCCTCCTCCGCTGTTAAATTGACCCCAGCTACGAGCTGGAAACGCTGCAACACTGGTGTGGGGAGACGTCAGCGGGCCGTGCTGAAGCTCATCAGCTTGGGGGCCAGACAGCACACTGCCTACAAAGTGAGTCATGCCATCCTCGATGAGACGACATCCCATCCCATCCATTGCACTGGACACGAAACATTAGCATGCGCTCAGCACAACTTCGGATATGGCAGATGCGTTAAGCAGGGTGCAGGGTACAACACAGACCAGGCCCGAGCACCAGGAACAGGTGTTAGAAATACTGCAGCATCTGCCATTTCCTTCCAATTTTGGGGTTTTGGACCCGCCACCGACTTGTCTGGACCTAAGTGGGGATCATGAGACACAGTTGCCATCAAGGCAAGCTGTGGTCATGTGCGGTTTGCAGTAAGGGGGCAGTGCGCAATTGGAAGAGGAGTTGGTGGATGACGAGGCCACCGACCCCACATGGACAGGGGTGATGTCTAGGGGCTAAAGCAGTGTAGATGTAGAGGGAAGCTAAATCAACAAAAAACCTGGGTAGAAGCAAAGGCATAAACTGGGGTGATGTTTAGGGGTGAAAGCAGAGTAGATGTGGAGGGAAGCTAAGCAGCAAAAACAGTGGGTAGAAGCAAAGGCATGCAAAACTCTACCCTGTTGGAAGACTTATTCCTAGGTCTGGAACACGTTAATGGCCCCCCTGGACAAATTACTGCCACTCAGGGGCCTAGTGTCACCAGGAGGGACAAGTATAGGCGCATGTTGTGGGAATACCCGGCCGACACCAGCTCTGTCCTCTCCGATCCCTCTGTGCTCTACAGCCTAAACTTATTTTCTCATCTTTTTTTCTGAACTGCACATCTCTTGCCTGCTTCCTTTGGGATCTTAGAAATGGTGGTCCACTTCCACAGATGGTAACTTCAATAGACAGTGTAACGGGAGTAGCTGAGGGATCGCTGTCTTAACCACTTTTTGGCACAAAATTAACTTCCAAAGCCAAATATGGTGCAAGTATATGATGCAAGGACACCTACACACCTATCTCTGACACATTGGGGAGTTCACCCTCATGCGCCCTTTTGGCCTGCACCATCATGTGCCTCTTCCCAGCCACTCCACATTTCCCAAGCTTTTCATTGCAGGCAGAAGTACAATACAACCCACCCCCATGCCCAAGCCTGTAACAGCCTCATCGATAAACTGCTGGCCCTGGAGATGTTGGTGTTTGTTTATGCTTCTGGAGACCCAGGCCTTCCGTCAGCAGATGGCAGCTGGGGCACCTCCCTATGCTGGGCCTAGCCGTTACTACTTCTCTTGGTGTGCTGTCTCTGCCTTGCGCCTGCATGTGTCCCATAACATCAGTCGGGCCCAGAGCTCTGCGCTTTGCTGCAAGGTCCACTTGACCACCGACACATGGACAAGCGCCTGTGGTCAGGGATGCTGCAGTGCTTATCTTTAATGACAGGCAGGGTGAATGTGGTGGAGTCTGTTCCCCGGGTGCAAACTGGGGTGGCCTATCTCCTCTCCCAGGCCAAAATTCATGGCAGGAGTAGACTGAAACCCTACGACGCTGCAACCTCCACCCCAGCTACTAGCGGAAAACACTGTAACACTGGCATGGGGAGATGTCAGTAGGCCGTGCTGAAACTGATCAGCTTGGGGGACAGACAGCACAGTGCCTCCGAGGTCAGGGATGCCATCCTGGCTGAGATGGCATTTTTTTTCCCTGCTACACCTGGGGCCTGGCATTTTTGCGCCTGTGATAATGGCTGGAACCTGGTAGCAGATCTGGAGCTTGCCAGACTCAAACACGGTCCACGCATGGCCCACGTTTTCCAACTTGTTGGTGCCATGTTTCTTTGAAACCTACACCATTGTGCCTGATATACAGGTCAAAGTGGGGCCATTTTCGTAAGTGAGAACTAGCCTCTGCTAGGCAGAAAACATTCAGAGCACACTCCTCTCATCTTCGCACCGTTGGCTGGCGGAGGAAGACGAGGGGGTTGGAGTGGCATCTGATGTCCCTATCCCACACGAAGCTAGAGGGTGCACTTCAGTGCATCCCATTGCTTCACCACAAATGGTGTGAAGGGGAGTTGAAAATGGAGGAAATGGAGAGTGACCCTTACAGTTGGGGCCAGCAAAGGCATGCCAAGTAACACACTGGCACACATGGCTGACTTCATCTTGGGTTGCTTTTCAACACATATTTCACATCATGAAGAACAAATAATACTGGATTTTTTCAAGCCTCGAACCCCGGTCTAGGTCTAATGTCTGTTCCTTTCTTATATTAGGGGAGAGGGAAAAAAAATTACTTCAGTGATACGTTTAGCGTACATAGACTGACTATTAATGTGTATCCCACTTAGTGTTGTTAGGGTTACACACCGTCACAACCTGGCTAAAGCTTCTATAGCTGTTAATAAAGTCAACATAACTTTACGGTATCCAAAAAGACAGCTGGTACCGACAGAGAGCAAGACAAATGTCACCCAAAGCTGTGAGCTCTGAACACCCACAGTGACTTTGGCGTCATCATCATTATAAGGGAGCGGGTGGTAATAAATAACTTGGCAGTGCCTAAAACCCAAAAAGCTTATACAACTATATTTACATTAAGATACACAAATGAAACTTTTCAGTAGCATGTCATGAGACAAGCTGATAAGCTCTTCCTTTGTGCAGTGCTATTTGAAAGTTAAACGCTGCCTTTATTTTAATTCTGGAGAAGGTGCAGACATTAGATTTAGAACATGTTGTCTTCATTGTCCAAATCCTCTATATAGGTAACGTGTTTTTCGGGCCGAGCTGTCTGGGAACGAGCTGGTGCAGCACTGACAACCTGGGTGAATATGGCAAGAGCCTGAGATGTAGGGTGAATGAATCCCCAAATTATTTGTGGAATTCCCAGTGAGACAATGGCACTGTATACCAGTATTAAAAATTGTGGGTGCACATAACCCCCATATATTCTTTGAATTCCCAGTCAGACAATGGCACTATATACCAGTAGTAAAAATTGTGGGTGCACATAACCCCAATATATTCTTTGAATTCCCAGTCAGACAATGGCACTGTATACCAGTATTAAAAATTGTGGGTGCACATAACCCCCATATATTCTTTGAATTCCCAGTCAGACAATGGCACTGTATACCAGTATTAAAAATTGTGGGTGCACATAACCCCCATATATTCTTTGAATTCCCAGTCAGACAATGGCACTGTATACCAGTATTAAAAATTGTGGGTGCACATAACCCCCATATATTCTTTGAATTCCCAGTGAGACAAAGGAACTGTATAGCAGTATTAAAAATTGTGGGTGCACGTAACCCCCATATATTCTTTGAATTCCCAGTCAGACAATGGCACTGTATACCAGTATTAAAAATTGTGGGTGCACATAACCCCCATATATTCTTTGAATTCCCAGTCAGACAATGGCACTATATACCAGTAGTAAAAATTGTGGGTGCACATAACCCCAATATATTCTTTGAATTCCCAGTCAGACAATGGCACTGTATACCAGTATTAAAAATTGTGGGTGCACATAACCCCCATATATTCTTTGAATTCCCAGTCAGACAATGGCACTGTATACCAGTATTAAAAATTGTGGGTGCACATAACCCCCATATATTCTTTGAATTCCCAGTCAGACAATGGCACTGTATACCAGTATTAAAAATTGTGGGTGCACATAACCCCCATATATTCTTTGAATTCCCAGTGAGACAAAGGAACTGTATAGCAGTATTAAAAATTGTGGGTGCACGTAACCCCCATATATTCTTTGAATTCCCAGTCAGACAATGGCACTATATACCAGTAGTAAAAATTGTGGGTGCACATAACCCCAATATATTCTTTGAATTCCCAGTCAGACAATGGCACTGTATACCAGTATTAAAAATTGTGGGTGCACATAACCCCCATATATTCTTTGAATTCCCAGTGAGACAATGGAACTGTATAGCAGTATTAAAAATTGTGGGTGCACGTAACCCCCATATATTCTTTGAATTCCCAGTCAGACAATGGCACTGTATACCAGTAGTAAAAATTGTGGGTGCACGTAACCCCCATATATTCTTTGAATTCCCAGTCAGACAATGGCACTATATACCAGTATTAAAAATTGTGGGTGCACATAACCCCCATATATTCTTTGAATTCCCAGTCAGACAATGGCACTGTATAGCAGTAGCAAAAATTGTGGGTGCACGTCACCCCAATATATTCTTTGAATTCCCAGTCAGACAATGGCACTATATGGCAGTAGCAAAAATAGTGGGTGTATATAGCCCCAATCCTATTGCTAGGGGACTTGCAGGGTATTTCTGGGGTGAAGGTGGGGGGGCACACCGTTGGAACGGGTATCGGGGGTATATATCGGGTATACGGGAATACACTGACAGTGTATTCCATTCAGGATCCTGGGAAAGCTGGGTTGCGGCGATTGAGCCCGTCAGTGCCACGTTACACTGACAAGCTTCTCCCTGGAATTTAGCTCTTATAAGAGCTGTTGGTTGTCTTCTCCTTCCTATCCTAGCCTGTCCCTGCCTACCCAGAATCTAAGCCCTAGCTAGCTGGACGGAAACCTCCGTCCTCGGTGAATTGCAAGCTCAGAATGACGCGAACCTGGGCGGCGCTGTTCTTTTAAATTAGAGGTCACATGTTTTCGGCAGCCAATGGGTTTTGCCTACTTTTTTCAACGTCACCGGTGTCGTAGTTCCTGTCCCACCTACCCTGCGCTGTTATTGGAGCAAAAAAGGCGCCAGGGAAGGTGGGAGGGGAATCGAGTAATGGCGCACTTTACCACGCGGTGTTCGATTCGATTCGAACATGCCGAACAGCCTAATATCCGATCGAACATGAGTTCGATAGAACACTGTTCGCTCATCTCTAATAATTATATATTTACAGCCGGTATAACCTGGGTATATTCTGTATATAATTATATATGTACAGCTGGTATAACCTGGGTATATACTGTATATAATTATATATGTACAGCCGGTATAACCTGGGTATATACTGTATATAATTATATATGTACAGCCGGTATAACCTGGGTATATACTGTATATAATTATATATGTACAGCTGGTATAACCTGGGTATATACTGTATATAATTATATATGCACAGCTGGTATAACCTGGGTATATACTGTATATAATTATATATGTACAGCCGGTATAACCTGGGTATATACTGTATATGATTATATATGTACAGCTGGTATAACCTGGGTATATACTGTATATGATTATATATGTACAGCCGGTATAACCTGGGTATATACTGTATATAATTATATATGTACAGTTGGTATAACCTGGGTATATACTGTATATAATTATATATGTACAGCCGGTATAACCTGGGTATATACTGTATATAATAATATATGTACAGCCGGTATAACCTGGATATATACTGTATATAGTTATATCTGTACAGCTGGTATAACCCGGGTATCTCCTGTATATAGTGATATATATTCTTCTGGACTATATCTGTATATGTACAGTGTCCTCCACCATATACTGTACAGTTGTCACTTCTGTTGTCCTCTCGGGTTATGGATTCACTGATCTTCTGCAGTAAATGTATTTTCAAAAATAAAAAAAAGTATAAAATCTTTCTTAATGACGACTTTTTAATATTAGAAACGGAGCAAAAACAAGTGGAATTTTTTGAAGGTGAATCTTTCTTCTTATTTTAGATCTTTTCCTTCTGTTGAGTTGAACGTCATTATCTTACAGAACAGAAGCTTGCAGTGCAGAATTTTCGAGGATCAGCCACATCGGTTTTCTCAACTTCCAATTAAATTGCAGTTGAAAGTGTGAAATGGCGTCTTCTGCATTTTCCATTTTTGGCCTGTTAGCAAGATTGGCAAAATGAGAGTGGAGGAATCCTCATCATTATCCGGGTGTTAATCACTGGCAGCTCGCGCGCCTGACATCTGATCTGGATTCTCTCTCTGCAGGGATACGTGTAGGCCGTGGAGGATTTTTTTCCTTCCCTGGAGGATTCTGTATCAGTTTTGTGTTGTCAGACAATGGACAGAATTATTCACACGGAGCCGACACAATAATGATCTGATTGTTGACCTGATACCAGCCTGAAGGCTTCTCTTTGTCTACACGTCTGATTAACCAATTGCTGTTAATTGGTCCCAAAATTAAGAGTTAATGATCTGATAGTAAAGGTCAAAGGTATTCATTGTCAAATACATTGTATCTATATTAGAGGGATCCTATCATTAAAATGCTATTTTTTCTGACTACCACATAGGAATAGCCATAAGAAAGTCTCTTCTTCTCCTCCCTTCAGATGTCTTCTCCGCGCCGCCATTCGGTAGAAATTTCATTTTTCTTAGGTATGCAAATGAGTTCTCTCGCAGTACTGGGCGCTAGAGATGAGCGAACAGTTTTCGGATCAGCCGATCCGAACAGCATGCTCCCATAGAAATGAATGGAAGCACCTGTGACGCCGGCCGGCCGTCCACCAGTCAGCGTCACAGGTGCTTCCATTCATTTCTATGGGTGGGTGCTGTTCGGATCGGCTGATCCGAAAACTGTTCGCTCATCTCTACTGGGCGCATCCCCAATGCTGCGAGAGAACACTCCAGCGACGCTTCCATCTTCTTCCGGAACGACCTCTTCTTCCGGCGCTGGGGGTCAAACTTCTACGCATGCGCAAGTCGGCTCTGCTGTCAGGCCCCGAGCAACACCAACTGCACATGTGGGCGGCTATTTTTTTGTGGTCACTTACGGGAGCATGCGCGGTATGCTCCTGTAGTTCATTGGAGTACAAGAGCGTACTGCGCATGCTCATGTAAGTGGCCACAAAAAAATGGCCGCCCACATGTGCAGTTGGTTTTGCCCGAGGCTCAATAGCAGAGACGACTTGTGCATGCGCAGAAGTTTGACCCGCCCCCAGTGCTGCGAGAGAACTCATTTGCATACCGAAGAAAACCTGGATTTCTACTGAACGGCGGCGCGGAGAAGACATCTAAAGGTAGGAGAAGGATAGATTTCTTAAGGCTATTCTTACGTGTTACATTTTAATGATAGAATCCCCTTAAACAATACAAAGTCTATGGGTCATCATGGTGACAACTACAAACAATCCCTGTGTAGTCTGATCCTGCAGTTTGTTCCTCCTCTCTTTATAACCTGCAGATGGAGGGAAATAACCAATGGGCCAGTCCTGTTTGCCTTCCTCTAAGCTACTGAGTCAATACAAGGGAATTTCTTTTTTCTAATCTTCGTCAATCCCTCTCTGGAGATCCCGACACCTCTGGTTTCAGCAGGAGCCATGTAATACTTCTTTCCACCAGAGGTGTCACTGCAGTACAATGGCTCACTTGTTTCCAGGATCCTGAGCCGATCACAACTGATCACTCTACATAATGATGGATTGTTTCAGTGTTTGAGTTTATGTCTTTTGACACGTCACATCCTACTCACTCCGCGCCGCGTACTCCTTGTAAGACGTTGTTAGATCCGTCTGTTGGCGAGTCCCGCTACTCCAGGCAGCAGCCAATCAGACTGCGGGGACTGGCGGCTGAAGAACAGATGTGAAATGAATAATTGACAAACATCTCAGTTGTGGAATTGGAGGATCCGTCGCTCTTCGGTATAATTAGATGATAACTTCAGGGTGCTTGTTGTTACTGAGGTAATGAATGTGTCCTAATAAATGTATCAAATTAACAATAAGCCGTCTCAATTTATAACAATTATGCTTCCATTTACCACTTTTTTCCCCTCCGTCTGCGAGCGGCTGTGGATTCGCACTTCGTATTCCAAACACAAAGGCTGATAAGCTGCGACATTTGTTTTCTCTTCTCTTTCTTCTCCCGTTTTGCATGGAAATAATAAATCCTAATTCATTTCAGGGCGCAGCCGCCATCATAGACAGAGCCGGAGATGTGCTAATGGGATGTAGTGGTGTATACAGTGTATAGGAAAGGAGAATATGACAATGGGATGGCCTCTGTGCATGCCAGAGCTGAAAGCAGAAGTCCTCTATGGTCTCTTCTACATACATGGTTTGGGGTTACGTGGCAGATATAGTGCCCTGCACTGCCCGTATCACCTGTTTGTGAGGTCAACTTGCTGTCTGACTCCCTGAATTCTAGGCTTGCGGTAAGAACGCTGGCACTTATAGGAAAGCATTGAGAGCCTGGACTCTGCTTCACTGAGTAAGACCACCTGGTCACATGGGGCAGCTCAGGGCACTATATCTGTCGCATAACACAACTAGTAAACACTTTACTGCAAATCATGGAGCGGCTGCCATTATAGATAGTCCTAAATGAATCCCGAGTTGTTCGGCTTTGGTAAAAACCAGACAATTTGGAATATTGGGGGCTCATTATGTACCGATACAGCCCAACATTAGTGAATATAAGTGTTTGTTACATTCCCTGGACCCCCACTTATTGAAGAGACCCCACAGTATAATCGTGTCTCCTCAAAAGTTTTGGAAATTTTGGGTTGACTTTAGTTCTAAACGAATCGGTTCGCTCATCACTGTCACATCGTTCATCATGTGAAGGTAAATCCAGATAGTCAGCGATGGTTCTGCAATGACAAGTTCAGCTCTGCTACATCTTTGGCTGCGACATGTATACATGCGCAGTATTGTGCAGTCGTCCCTGCCGTATCCAAAGAGATACATCAGTAGACCCGGCGGACCTCGCGTTCTTTTCAATGTTCTTGTAATTGTCGCTGATTACATTTTGTTACATGGAGGTCATTAGAAGTTGCAACACAATATAAGTTCTGAGAACGGTTTATTCATTCCTCACTTTGCTCAGATTCATCAAGGCCGCGCTATAGGAGATGGCGGAGGATAGGTGAGCACTCCGCAGCCACATCGAAATAGGAGAGGTGCGAACAATGAGCTATTGTCGAGCCGAATAACAGATCTCAGCTCCTAAAGTGCAACATTGTGACGCCAACCTCAGCGAGCTGCAAAAAAACATATATATATATGTAATCCGCAGGAGTAAAATGGATATGAAATAAGGGAGAAACGTTGTATCAGGTCTTGGGCCGTGGTCATCCAGTCTTATAGATACTTGTAGGGAAATAGGCGCAGCCTGGAAGAAAGTGGGAACGGCCGAAATTACACCAAATGCAAAAAAAAAAAAAACCTAACAAGAAGTGAAAAGTGAGAGAAGACGCTGCGATGACTTGATTCCCTCAGCGGTGATCCGTTATAATGTATTACACTTCAGTAACCCTTCGTCTGCCTCTTTATAATGAACGTCACGTATTACAATCTCACAATTACAGACACAATGGGATGATGGGAGCAGATCTGTATTCCTCCACACGACCCTCCAGCCTGTCAGTCAGCGCCGGTGCCGGGCAGACGTGCTGACAGGGGGTGGTAGCTGTGGGACGTGTCAGGGTGGCAGAATACACTGGTGATTGACAGGGGCCAAACGCTTGAGTGCTCAGGGGCCACCGCTCTGTGTGTGACTGCTGTAATGTAATGCATGAGAGATCCCAGAGACAGACAGCAGCCCAGGACAGGGGGGCAGCACCGCGGTCAGCGACTACACGGCAGAGCGCAGATTGTAGGGGGCAGCCAGCGAGACAGGAACAAGGGCAAGAACGGGACCCCCTCCATGTCCGCCCAATGTCTGATACCACAGCGGGATGTCTGATAGGTGTAATGTCAGGGTCATACAGGACTACAACTCCTATCGTGTATTGTGTATCTAATATGTCGCACTGACAACTGAGCTGTGTATCTAATCCTATCCTGTGTGATACTGTATACTGAGCTGTGTATCTAATCCTATCCTGTGTGATACTGTATACTGAGCTGTGTATCTAATCCTATCCTGTGTGATACTGTATACTGAGCTGTGTATCTAATCCTATCCTGTGTGATACTGTATACTGAGCTGTATCTAATCCTATCCTGTGTGATACTGTATACTGAGCTGTGTATCTAATCCTATCCTGTGTGATACTGTATACTGAGCTGTGTATCTAATCCTATCCTGTGTGATACTGTATACTGAGCTGTGTATCTAATCCTATCCTGTGTGGTACTATATACTGAGCTGTATCTAATCCTCTCCTGTGTGATACTGTATACTGAGCTGTGTATCTAATCCTATCCTGTGTGATATTGTATACTGAGTTGTGTACCTAATCCTATCCTGTGTGATACTGTATACTGAGCTGTGTATCTAATCCTATCCTGTGTGATACTGTATACTGAGCTGTGTATCTAATCCTATCCTGTGTGATACTGTATACTGAGCTGTGTATCTAATCCTATCCTGTGTGATACTGTATACTGAGCTGTGTATCTAATCCTATCCTGTGTGATACTGTATACTGAGCTGTATCTAATCCTATCCTGTGTGATACTGTATACTGAGCTGTGTATCTAATCCTATCCTGTGTGATACTGTATACTGAGCTGTATCTAATCCTATCCTGTGTGATACTGTATACTGAGCTGTGTATCTAATCCTATCCTGTGAGATACTGTATACTGAGCTGTGTATCTAATCCTATCCTGTGTGATACTGTATACTGAGCTGTGTATCTAATTCTATCCTGTGTGATACTGTATACTGAGCTGTGTATCTAATCCTATCCTGTGTGATACTGTATACTGAGCTGTGTATCTAATCCTATCCTGTGTGATACTGTATACTGAGCTGTGTATCTAATCCTATCCTGTGTGATACTGTATACTGAGCGGTGTATCTAATCCTATCCCGTGTGATACTGTATACTGAGCTGTGTATCTAATCCTATCCTGTGTGATACTGTATACTGAGCGGTGTATCTAATCCTATCCTGTGTGATACTGTATACTGCTGTATCTAATCCTATCCTGTGTGATACTGTATACTGAGCTGTATCTAATCCTATCCTGTGTGATACTGTATACTGAGCTGTGTATCTAATCCTATCCTGTGTGATACTGTATACTGAGCTGTGTATCTAATCCTATCCTGTGTGATACTGTATACTGAGCTGTGTATCTAATCCTATCCTGTGTGATACTGTATACTGAGCGGTGTATCTAATCCTATCCCGTGTGATACTGTATACTGAGCTGTGTATCTAATCCTATCCTGTGTGATACTGTATACTGAGCGGTGTATCTAATCCTATCCTGTGTGATACTGTATACTGCTGTATCTAATCCTATCCTGTGTGATACTGTATACTGAGCTGTATCTAATCCTATCCTGTGTGATACTGTATACTGAGCTGTGTATCTAATCCTATCCTGTGTGATACTGTATACTGAGCTGTGTATCTAATCCTATCCTGTGTGATACTGTATACTGAGCTGTGTATCTAATCCTATCCTGTGTGATACTGTATACTGAGCTGTGTATCTAATCCTATCCTGTGTGATACTGTATACTGAGCTGTGTATCTAATCCTATCCTGTGTGATACTGTATACTGAGCTGTGTATCTAATCCTATCCTGTGTGATACTGTATACTGAGCTGTGTATCTAATCCTCTCCTGTGTGATACTGTATACTGAGCTGTATCTAATACTTCCCTGTGTGATACTGTATACTGAGCTGTGTATCTAATCCTATCCTGTGTGATACTGTACTGAGCTGTGTATCTAATCCTATCCTGTGTGATACTGTATACTGAGCTGTGTATCTAATCCTATCCTGTGTGATACTGTATACTGAGCTGTGTATCTAATTCTATCCTGTGTGATACTGTATACTGAGCTGTGTATCTAATCCTATCCTGTGTGATACTGTATACTGAGCTGTGTATCTAATCCTATCCTGTGTGATACTGTATACTGAGCTGTGTATCTAATCCTATCCTGTGTGATACTGTATACTGAGCTGTGTATCTAATCCTATCCTGTGTGATACTGTATACTGAGCGGTGTATCTAATCCTATCCTGTGTGATACTGTATACTGCTGTATCTAATCCTATCCTGTGTGATACTGTATACTGAGCGGTGTATCTACTCCTATCCCGTGTGATACTGTATACTGAGCTGTGTATCTAATCCTATCCTGTGTGATACTGTATACTGAGCGGTGTATCTAATCCTATCCTGTGTGATACTGTATACTGCTGTATCTAATCCTATCCTGGGTGATACTGTATACTGAGCGGTGTATCTAATCCTATCCTGTGTGATACTGTATACTGAGCTGTGTATCTAATCCTATCCTGTGTGATACTGTATACTGAGCTGTATCTAATCCTATCCTGTGTGATACTGTATACTGAGCTGTGTATCTAATCCTATCCTGTGTGATACTGTATACTGAGCTGTGTATCTAATCCTATCCTGTGTGATACTGTATACTGTGCTGTGTATCTAATCCTATCCTGTGTGATACTGTATACTGAGCTGTGTATCTAATCCTATCCTGTGTGATACTGTATACTGAGCTGTGTATCTAATCCTATCCTGTGTGATACTGTATACTGAGCTGTGTATCTAATCCTATCCTGTGTGATACTGTATACTGAGCTGTGTATCTAATCCTCTCCTGTGTGATACTGTATACTGAGCTGTATCTAATACTTCCCTGTGTGATACTGTATACTGAGCTGTGTATCTAATCCTATCCTGTGTGATACTGTACTGAGCTGTGTATCTAATCCTATCCTGTGTGATACAGTATACTGAGCTGTGTATCTAATCCTATCCTGTGTGATACTGTATACTGAGCTGTATCTAATCCTATCCTGTGTGATACTGTATACTGAGCGGTGTATCTAATCCTATCCTGTGTGATACTGTATACTGAGCTGTGTATCTAATCCTATCCTGTGTGATACTGTATACTGAGCTGTATCTAATCCTATCCTGTGTGATACTGTATACTGAGCGGTGTATCTAATCATATCCTGTGTGATACTGTATACTGAGCTGTGTATCTAATCCTATCCTGTGTGATAGTGTATACTGAGCTGTATCTAATCCTATCCTGTGTGATACTGTATACTGAGCTGTATCTAATACTTCCCTGTGTGATACTGTATACTGAGCTGTGTATCTAATCCTATCCTGTGTGATACTGTACTGAGCTGTGTATCTAATCCTATCCTGTGTGATACTGTATACTGAGCTGTATCTAATCCTATCCTGTGTGATACTGTATACTGAGCGGTGTATCTAATCCTATCCTGTGTGATACTGTATACTGAGCTGTGTATCTAATCCTATCCTGTGTGATACTGTATACTGAGCTGTATCTAATCCTATCCTGTGTGATACTGTATACTGAGCGGTGTATCTAATCATATCCTGTGTGATACTGTATACTGAGCTGTGTATCTAATCATATCCTGTGTGATAGTGTATACTGAGCTGTATCTAATCCTATCCTGTGTGATACTGTATACTGAGCCGTGTATCTAATCCTCTCCTGTGTGATACTGTATACTGAGCTGTGTATCTAATCCTCTCCTGTGTGATACTGTATACTGAGCTGTGTATCTAATTCTATCCTGTGTGATACTGTATACTGAGCGGTGTATCTAATCCTATCCTGTGTGATACTGTATACTGAGCTGTGTATCTAATCCTATCCTGTGTGATACTGTATACTGAGCTGTATCTAATCCTATCCTGTGTGATACTGTATACTGAGCGGTGTATCTAATCCTATCCTGTGTGATACTGTATACTGAGCTGTGTATCTAATCCTATCCTGTGTGATAGTGTATACTGAGCTGTATCTAATCCTATCCTGTGTGATACTGTATACTGAGCCGTGTATCTAATCCTCTCCTGTGTGATACTGTATACTGAGCTGTGTATCTAATCCTCTCCTGTGTGATACTGTATACTGAGCTGTGTATCTAATTCTATCCTGTGTGATACTGTATACTGAGCTGTGTATCTAATCCTCTCCTGTGTGATACTGTATACTGAGCTGTATCTAATCCCATCCTGTGTGATACTGTATACTGAGCTGTGTATCTAATCCTATCCTGTGTGATACTGTATACTGAGCTGTGTATCTAATCCTATCCTGTGTGATACTGTATACTGAGCGGTGTATCTAATCCTATCCTGTGTGATACTGTATACTGAGCGGTGTATCTAATCCTATCCTGTGTGATACTGTATACTGCTGTATCTAATCCTATCCTGGGTGATACTGTATACTGAGCGGTGTATCTAATCCTATCCTGTGTGATACTGTATACTGAGCTGTGTATCTAATCCTATCCTGTGTGATACTGTATACTGAGCTGTATCTAATCCTATCCTGTGTGATACTGTATACTGAGCTGTGTATCTAATCCTATCCTGTGTGATACTGTATACTGAGCTGTGTATCTAATCCTATCCTGTGTGATACTGTATACTGTGCTGTGTATCTAATCCTATCCTGTGTGATACTGTATACTGAGCTGTGTATCTAATCCTATCCTGTGTGATACTGTATACTGAGCTGTGTATCTAATCCTATCCTGTGTGATACTGTATACTGAGCTGTGTATCTAATCCTATCCTGTGTGATACTGTATACTGAGCTGTGTATCTAATCCTCTCCTGTGTGATACTGTATACTGAGCTGTATCTAATACTTCCCTGTGTGATACTGTATACTGAGCTGTGTATCTAATCCTATCCTGTGTGATACTGTACTGAGCTGTGTATCTAATCCTATCCTGTGTGATACAGTATACTGAGCTGTGTATCTAATCCTATCCTGTGTGATACTGTATACTGAGCTGTATCTAATCCTATCCTGTGTGATACTGTATACTGAGCGGTGTATCTAATCCTATCCTGTGTGATACTGTATACTGAGCTGTGTATCTAATCCTATCCTGTGTGATACTGTATACTGAGCTGTATCTAATCCTATCCTGTGTGATACTGTATACTGAGCGGTGTATCTAATCATATCCTGTGTGATACTGTATACTGAGCTGTGTATCTAATCCTATCCTGTGTGATAGTGTATACTGAGCTGTATCTAATCCTATCCTGTGTGATACTGTATACTGAGCCGTGTATCTAATCCTCTCCTGTGTGATACTGTATACTGAGCTGTGTATCTAATCCTCTCCTGTGTGATACTGTATACTGAGCTGTGTATCTAATTCTATCCTGTGTGATACTGTATACTGAGCGGTGTATCTAATCCTATCCTGTGTGATACTGTATACTGAGCTGTGTATCTAATCCTATCCTGTGTGATACTGTATACTGAGCTGTATCTAATCCTATCCTGTGTGATACTGTATACTGAGCGGTGTATCTAATCCTATCCTGTGTGATACTGTATACTGAGCTGTGTATCTAATCCTATCCTGTGTGATAGTGTATACTGAGCTGTATCTAATCCTATCCTGTGTGATACTGTATACTGAGCCGTGTATCTAATCCTCTCCTGTGTGATACTGTATACTGAGCTGTGTATCTAATCCTCTCCTGTGTGATACTGTATACTGAGCTGTGTATCTAATTCTATCCTGTGTGATACTGTATACTGAGCTGTGTATCTAATCCTCTCCTGTGTGATACTGTATACTGAGCTGTATCTAATCCCATCCTGTGTGATACTGTATACTGAGCTGTGTATCTAATCCTCTCCTGTGTGATACTGTATACTGAGCTGTATCTAATCCTATCCTGTGTGATACTGTATACTGAGCTGTGTATCTAATCCTATCCTGTGTGATAGTGTATACTGAGCTGTATCTAATCCTATCCTGTGTGATACTGTATACTGAGCCGTGTATCTAATCCTCTCCTGTGTGATACTGTATACTGAGCTGTGTATCTAATCCTCTCCTGTGTGATACTGTATACTGAGCTGTGTATCTAATTCTATCCTGTGTGATACTGTATACTGAGCTGTGTATCTAATCCTCTCCTGTGTGATACTGTATACTGAGCTGTATCTAATCCCATCCTGTGTGATACTGTATACTGAGCTGTGTATCTAATCCTCTCCTGTGTGATACTGTATACTGAGCTGTATCTAATCCTATCCTGTGTGATACTGTATACTGAGCTGTGTATCTAATCCTATCCTGTGTGATAGTGTATACTGAGCTGTATCTAATCCTATCCTGTGTGATACTGTATACTGAGCCGTGTATCTAATCCTCTCCTGTGTGATACTGTATACTGAGCTGTGTATCTAATCCTCTCCTGTGTGATACTGTATACTGAGCTGTGTATCTAATTCTATCCTGTGTGATACTGTATACTGAGCTGTGTATCTAATCCTCTCCTGTGTGATACTGTATACTGAGCTGTATCTAATCCCATCCTGTGTGATACTGTATACTGAGCTGTGTATCTAATCCTATCCTGTGTGATACTGTATACTGAGCTGTATCTAATCCCATCCTGTGTGATACTGTATACTGAGCTGTGTATCTAATCCTATCCTGTGTGATACTGTATACTGAGCTGTATCTAATCCCATCCTGTGTGATACTGTATACTGAGCTGTGTATCTAATCCTCTCCTGTGTGATACTGTATACTGAGCTGTGTATCTAATCCTATCATGTGTGATACTGTATACTGAGCTGTGTATCTAATCCTATCCTGTGTGATACTGTATACTGAGCTGTGTATCTAATCCTATCCTGTGTGATACTGTATTCTGAGCTGTGTATCTAATCCTATCCTGTGTGATACTGTATTCTGAGCTGTGTATCTACTTTTTGGTAGAGTTGGAAGGGACCTCAAGGGCCATCGGGTCCAACCCCCTGCGAGTGCAGGTTTTCCTAAATCATCCCAGCTATATGTTTCTCCAGATTCCGCTTGCAGATTTCCATTGATGGAGCGCCCACCACCTCCCGTGGCAGCCTATTCCACTCTCTCACTCCCCTCACTGTCAGAAAGTTTTTCCTAATGTCTAATCTGTATCTCTTTCCCTTTAGTTTCATCCCATTGCTTCTTGTCCTTCCTTGTGCTAATGAGAATAGGGGAGATCCCTCTGCACTGTGACTACCTTTCAGATATTTGTAGACTGCTATTAAATCTCCCCTCAGCCTTCTCTTCTGCAAACTAAACAATGCCAGTTCTTTTAGCCGCTCCTCATAGGACATGGTTTGCAGACCTTCCACCATTTTGGTTGCTCTTCTCTGGACTTGCTCCAATATATCGATGTCTTTCTTGAATTGAGGCGCCCAGAACTGTACACAGTATTCCAGGTGTGGTCTGACCAGGGAAGAGTACAGCGGAATAATGACCTCTCTTCATCTAGATTCAATGCTTGTCTTAATACATCCCAGAATTTTATTCGCCTTTTTTGCAGCAGCACCGCACTGTTGGCTCATGTTGAATTTGTGATCTACTATTATGCCCAAGTCCTTTTCCCCTATGCTATCACTTAGTTCTATTCCTCCCATACTATATATGTTTTTTACATTTCTGTTACCCAGATGTAGAACTTTGCATTTGTCCCTGTTAAATCCCATTTTGTTGGCCTCCGCCCATTGTTCCAGTGTGTCTAAGTCCTTTTGAATACACTCTCTCTCCTCTCTAGTGTTGGCTATTCCTCCTATCTTCGTATCATCTGCAAATGTTATGAGTTCCCCAATAATTCCATCGTCCAGATCATTTATAAAGATATTAAACAGTACTGGGCCCAGAACAGAGCCCTGCGGCACCCCGCTTTTGACTTTCTTCCAGTTCGATGTGTAGCCATTTAGTATTACTCGTTGTGCCCGATCATTAAGCCAGTTGTGAATCCACCAAACTGATTTTTTGTCAAAGCCATACTTAATCATTTTTTCAATAAGAAGGTTATGTGATACTTTATCAAATGCCTTACTGAAGTCAAGATATACTATGTCCACGGCATTCCCTTGGTCCAACCATTCAGTGATTTTGTTGTAGAAGGAAATCAGGTTAGTCTGACAAGATTTATTGGTCATAAAGCCGTGCTGGCTCTGGTTAATTAATGCCTTCCCATCCAGGTACCGAAGTAAATGTTCCTTGACATTTTGCTCAAAGATTTTTCCTGCTATCGAGGTCAGACTTACCGGCCTGTAATTTCCTGGATCGTCCCTTTTCCCCTTTTTGTAGATGGGGACAACATTTGCCCTTTTCCAATCTAAAGGGACCACTCCTGTTTCCCATGACTTACCGAAGATTATAGCAAGGGGTTCTGTTATTTCCTCTGCTATCTCTTTCAGGACTCTAGGGTGTAAATCATCTGGTCCTGGGGACTTGGTTTCCTGTAACTTGGCTAAGTGCTCTCTTACCAGACCTTCGCTTATAGTCAGCTTGGAGTCCTCCTTCCCCTCATCTCCATCACCATTAATGTCGATATTTCCATTAGTTTCTTGGGAGAAGACGGATACAAAATATGAATTTAGTAGTTCCACCATGTTAACTGTTTCTCCTTTGTCATTCTTCAGGACTCCAATGGTCTCCTTCACTTTTCTTTTGCTTCTAATCCTATCCTGTGTGATACTTCCCGCTGACTCCATGTATCTAATCCTATCTTATGTGATACTGGCTGCTGACTTGTCACCACTGCTCACTTATGTACAGCGAGTCCTCCAGAGTGTGATACGGTGGGGGGGGCACATACTTTGTAGTTTGATACCTGCATAAGCCGTGGCGGGGTGTCTGTGATTCGCGCTCCGCATACATAATGACACGTCTCACAGTGACATCGCGGCGTCTCCGAGGTGAACATCTGCGCAAATCTTCACCGTAATTACATCCGATTAAAGCAAAACAACAACACAAACAAAAGGGGGGAAAAGGAGTCTGATGTGTGAGTGGAAGACAATAAGGAAGTGTGATACCGAGCCGTGTATCTAAGCACAGCACAAGAGAGTGTGATACCGAGCCGTGTATCTAAGCACAGCGCAGGAGAGTGTGATACTGAGCCGTGTATCTAAGCACAGCGCAGGAGAGTGTGATACCGAGCCGTGTATCTAAGCACAGCGCAGGAGAGTGTGATACCGAGCCGTGTATCTAAGCACAGCGCAGGAGAGTGTGATACCGAGCCGTGTATCTAAGCACAGCGCAGGAGAGTGTGATACCGAGCCGTGTATCTAGACATGACCCTGTGATGGGTTTGTTAGCCGGGTGGGTTACTGTAGGGACTCATCCCTATATTTCTGCACCTATAGCACCTGCTGCACCTTATACAGTGCCATTGCTCAGGTCACTAGCGCTCTCTATATACTGTACGTACATCTATTATGGAATCTCTCATTATTGTCTATAGAGGGGGAGGAGGACGGCGCTGACACTTGTTGGTGCTGATGACACCTCGGATCTCCAGGAATTCACTAACACCTGCAGAAATCCAATTACACCTGCAGGTTGGAATTTTCCTCTATGAGGGGTATCATTTAGTTAAGATACGACGGTATTATTTATTACACATTGTTTGGCAGAATTATTCAGGCACTGTATAGGGGGATTATTTGGTAACACTATGGTAACATTATTCGGTGTCTGGTAGTGTTATTTTTTTCACTGTATGCTGATATTATTTGTTCACTATAATATGGTGTTATTTGTGTACTATGTGGCTATATTAATTGGGTCATGTATAGTGAAATATTATTTGAGTGCTGTATGGCGGTATTATATAGGTACTGTTAGGTTATACTAATTGGGTCATGTATAATGATAATATGTAGTTACTCTATGTTATTATATGTATTATTTGGTCACTGTATGGCGGTATTATTTGGGTACTCTATGGCGGTATTATTTGGGTACTGTTAGGTTATAATAATTGTGTCATGTATAATAATAATATGTAGTTACTATATGTTGGTATTATTTGGTCACTGTATGGTGGTATTATTTGGGTACTGTATGGCGGTATTATGTAGTTGCAGTAGAACAGTATTAGGCTCTGTTCACAACCAAATACAGGGAATCACCTCAGTGAAGATTTGTGCGTCATTTTTACAATGAGGCCATTTGGGTATTATTTGCCTCTGTGGCCTTATACAGTCTTATTACAGTGGTCACGAGGCCGGTGAGCCCATGTTGGTTGCCCAGTCGCTCCTTCTCTTTGAAGAAGACAAGACCAATAAACTTCCCACCATGACAGTGTCCACTACACTAGGACATCAATGACACAGGATACGAGCGGTTACCGACCATATTGATCCTCTAATCAGACTAGCGCCAATTTGTTCCTCATTATCCGTCCAGCGCCGCTTATCCTTATTTATAACGACCTTTCACACTTTGTGCTGACAATTTCTGGATAATTATTTTACGGAACATTCGGGGGATCCGCAGACCGTCACTCTGTTCTGCCACAAGCTACAATTTATCATCACATCATATTCCCAGTGACCCAGCGCTTTAGGGACTGTGACCTTCAGATAAGTGGCCAATGGTCACTTTGCAAATGTTTGCAATTATTTTGCAGCCATTGTCAGCGCCAAGAAGTTACATGTAAGTGAGAGAGAAATCCAAAAAAAGTTATTCGTAGCCTGCTGAGAAAATTATTATTAGTATTATTAGTACTAGTGGTAGTATCATGTTCTGTCTGGTTACAATGTATATGTATATATACAACCTGATATGTGTCCATTACAACAGTGTGATATGTGTCAGTTACAACAACCTGATATGTGTCAGTTACAACAACCTGATATGTGTCAGTTACAACAACCTGATATATGTCAGTTACAACAGCCTGGTATGTGACAGTTACAACAACCTGATATGTGTCAATTACAACAGCCTGATATATGTCAGTTACAACAGCCTGGTATGTGTCAGTTACAACCTGATATGTGTCAGTTACAACCTGATATGTGTCAGTTACAACAGCCTGGTATGTGACAGTTACAACAACCTGATATGTGTCAGTTACAACAGCCTGATATGTGTCAATTACAACAGCCTGATATATGTCAGTTACAACAGCCTGGTATGTGTCAGTTACAACCTGATATGTGTCAGTTACAACCTGATATGTGTCAGTTACAACCTGATATGTGTCAGTTACAACCTGATATGTGTCAGTTACAACAGCCTGATATCTGTCAGTTACAACAACCTGATATCTGTCAGTTACAACAACCTGATATGTGTCCATTACAACAGCCTGATATGTGTCAGTTACAACAGCCTGATATGTGTCAGTTACAACAGCCTGATATGTGTCAGTTACAACAGCCTGATATGTGTCAGTTACAACAGCCTGATATGTGTCAGTTACAACAGCCCCACTTAGGACATAGTTGCCAAAAATTTTACATTGACAGTGTCTGTTGAGGTTTGATTTGCTATGAGTTGGCACCTGGGGGAAGGGTGTTTCTATAATATATGTTTACCCAAATATTTCCTGTATACTATCCTCACTATAAGGAAGAAGAGTAAAACTTGGGTCTACTGGGACACTGTCTGTAGCTCAGGTCTGACCCCAAAATTCAGAGCCCTGACAAGACCACATAGTTCAGACCCCAGACCAGATCCACATAACTTAAGGCAGAGAATCTAAACTATTGTTCAAACCCAGACCGGACCCCATAATTCAGATATAGAGCCCAAACTGTAGCTCACACCTCAGACTAGACCCCAAAATTCAGACCCCAGACCAGACACCAGACCACCGGATGGAACGGGCAATCCGAGGACGTGGCAGGGATTTTAGGGGTGAGTGCTCTTTAAGAAAAGGTTTTTTTTTTTTTGCTGTTATTGGACTGTATTGGTACAGAGAGTCTCCGGGGTCCTAAAGCCCCCATTTCAGTCTGTCCATAACCCCGGCCAATGCTAATATTAGCTACAATTATACAGTAACTCTCTGCCGCTCGTCTCCTAGTAATGGACACAGCTGGACCGCGTTCGGAGCGGCCACCGTTCACATTCCTCATCCCCAGCGATCGGTTGGAGAATCCATCTGGAACACTCTGTCTACACCAGGAAATCGCTGTTCTGCACGTTTTCCATCAGCCTCGTATAAATTGACTGTCAAAGGGCTAAAATATCAAATAAGGAGCAGCGGCGCACGCAACGCACCGAGCAGCGGCCGCATTAATGTGCTGGACCTCTCTGCAGAGTGAAAGCAACAGTGCACGTATGAGATTATAGGGCCGCAGTATACTGTATACTGATGGACTAGTGCTGTATCACATATCACAGGCTTAGATACAGGGACTTATCACATAGTATCACACAAGATAGGATTAGATACACAGTTAGACAATATTGCATTATAGGCTCAGAGACTCGGCAGACATTATCTCGCATAAGAATGGATACACAGCTAAGTAGACAGTATCACATATAACAGGATTAGATACACAGCTCAGTATACAGTATCACACAGGATAGGATTAGATACACAGCTCAGTATACAGTATCACACAGGATAGGATTAGATACACAGCTCAGTATACAGTATCACACAGAATAGGACTAGATACACAGCTCAGTATACAGTATCACACAGGATAGGATTAGATACACAGCTCAGTATACAGTATCACACAGAATAGGACTAGATACACAGCTCAGTATACAGTATCACACAGGATAGCATTAGATACACAGCTCAGTATACAGTATCACACAGGATAGGATTAGATACAGCTCAGTATACAGTATCACACAGGATAGGATTAGATACACAGCTCAGTATACAGTATCACACAGGATAGAATTAGATACACAGCTCAGTATACAGTATCACATAGGATAGGATTAGATACACAGCTCAGTATACAGTATCACACAGGATAGGATTAGATACACAGCTCAGTATACAGTATCACACAGGATAGGATTAGATACACAGCTCAGTATACAGTATCACATAGGATAGGATTAGATACACAGCTCAGTATACAGTATCACACAGGATAGGATTAGATACAGCAGTATACAGTATCACACAGGATAGGATTAGATACAGCTCAGTATACAGTATCACACAGGGTAGGATTAGATACACAGTGCAGTATACAGTATCACACAGGATAGGATTAGATACAGCTCAGTATACAGTATCACACAGGATAGGATTAGATACACAGCTCAGTATACAGTATCACACAGGATAGAATTAGATACACAGTTCAGTATACAGTATCACACAGGATAGGATTAGATACACAGCTCAGTATACAGTATCACACAGGTTAGGATTAGATACACTGCTCAGTATACAGTATCACACAGGATAAGATTAGATACACAGCTCAGTATACAGTATCACACAGGTTAGGATTAGATACACTGCTCAGTATACAGTATCACACAGGATAGGATTAGATACACAGCTCAGTATACAGTATCACACAGGATAGGATTAGATACACAGCTCAGTATACAGTATCACACAGGATAGGATTAGATACACAGCTCAGTATACAGTATCACACAGGATAGGATTAGATACACAGCTCAGTATACAGTATTACACAGGAGAGGATTAGATACAGCTCAGTATATAGTATCACACAGGATAGGATTAGATACACAGCTTAGCAGTATCACAGGATAGGATTAGATATACAGCTCAGTATACAGTATCACACAGGATAGGATTAGATACACAGCTCAGCAGACAGTATCACATATAACAGGATTAGATACACAGCTCAGCAGACAGTATTGGACATGATTGGATTAGATACTGTGACTTACCGCACACTATCAACCATGATGGGATTAGATACACCATATTGGAACTGTATCAGAAACCAGAAGCTATTACACATGATAGGCTTAGATACTACAGCTAGACAGACATTACATTGATGACAGGTTCCTGACACTATCTTAGGTACAGGCTCTCAGCAGACAGTATCATATAAGATAGGCTTAGATACAGCAGCTCCTTTGACATACTAGACTTAGATTCACCAACTCATTGGATGATAGATTTAGATACACCAGCTAATCAGACAGTAACATTGATCAGCTTAGATACACCAGCTCATCTCACTAATCCAGCAGCCCCTGGCCATCACATAGAGCATTTATCTCACATGAGAGCGCCGCAGATAGTCTGATGTTTCCAGCAAAGTGATCGGCCGTAATGAACTGCGCCGTGATCTCAAGTGTGAACGCTCCCAATCAAGACTCACCCCAAAGTGCTGTGTCAGCGTCCGCTCCCCCCCCCCCCCCATATCATCATCATAGATCGAAGAGATAGGAAAAAACACGTAAGCACTATTTCAGATACAGAGACATTAAGCCGCCACGGGCCACGGCTGACATTTTCGGCCAGAACTTTCATCTTGTTTAAATCACTTCTTCATTAAGATTACCAGAGGGTGAAATCTACCATGTGCGGGGAGTCAGAGAGTATACAGCGAGATATACCCTCTATATATACCCTCTATATAACCTGCTGATATGTCATCACTCATCAGGATCACCGCCAATATCCTAAATTATACAAGCAGGGCCCATATCAATCATGTACAGTATATACCCAGGTTATACCGGCTGTACATATATAATTATATACAGTATATACCCAGGTTATACCAGCTGTACATATATAATTATATACAGTATATACCCAGGTTATACCGGCTGCACATATATAATTATATACAGTATATACCCAGGTTATACCAGCTGTACATCTATAATTATATACCGTATATACCCAGGTTATACCGGCTGTACATATATAATTATATACAGTACATACCCAGGTTATAGCAGCTGTACATATATAATTATATACAGTATATACCCAGGTTATACCGGCTGTACATATATAATTATATACAGTATATACCCAGGTTATACCGGCTGTACATATATAATTATATACAGTATATACTCAGGTTATACCAGCTGTACATATATAATTATATACAGTATATACTCAGGTTATACCAGCTGTACATATATAATTATATACCGTATATACCCAGGTTATACCAGCTGTACATATATAATTATATACAGTATATACCCAGGTTATACCGGTTGTACATATATAATTATATAGAGTATATACCCAGGTTATACCGGCTGTACATATATAATTATATACAGTATATACCTAGGTTATACCGGCTGTACATATATAATTATATACAGTATATACCTAGGTTATACCGGCTGTACATATATAATTATATACAGTATATACCCAGGTTATACCGGCTGTACATATATAATTATATACAGTATATACCCAGGTTATACCAGCTGTACATATATAATTATATACAGTATATACCCAGGTTATACCGGCTGTACATGTATAATTATATACAGTATATACCCAGGTTATACCAGCTGTACATATATAATTATATACAGTATATACTCAGGTTATACCAGCTGTACATATATAATTATATACCGTATATACCCAGGTTATACCAGCTGTACATATATAATTATATACAGTATATACCCAGGTTATACCGGTTGTACATATATAATTATATAGAGTATATACCCAGGTTATACCGGCTGTACATATATAATTATATACAGTATATACCCAGGTTATACCGGCTGTACATATATAATTATATACAGTATATACTCAGGTAATACCAGCTGTACATATATAATTATATACAGTACTAGAGGGAGGATCCGGCTTCGCACGGGTATATTACATGTTATGTTTGTGTAGTGGCCCCATAAGAAATATCCAATTTTGCACTGGTGTATTTTGTATGTGGTTTGTGTGTATGTCCATAAGCGTCATGTGATTATGTGTATCTCATTTTGAATATCAGTGAAAAACCTGTGATCAGTTGTTATGGATACCTGGAGTAAAGCTGTATCTAATCCTTCCCCGTGTAGTACTGTGTTTAGACGCAAGTATCTAATCCTTGTTGGTGTGGTACTGTGTGCAGATGCACATATCTAATACTCCGGCGTGTGGTACTGTGTGCAGATGTGTGTATCTAATCCTTCCCCCATGTGGCATTGTGTGAAGAGGCACGTATCTAATCCTCCGGTAAGTGAAACTGTGTGCAGACGTGCATATCTAATCTTACGACATGTGGTACTATTTGCAGACGCGCGTATCTAATCCTCTGGCGTGCGGTACTGTGTGCAGACAGGTGTATCTAATCCTCTGGCGTGAGGTACTGTGTGCAGATGCACGTATCTAATCCTCCCCCGTGTGGTACTGTGTGCTGAGACGCGTATCTAATTATCTGGCATATGGTACTGTGTGCAGAGGCATGTATCTAATCCTCCAAAGTGTGGTACTGTGTTAAGACGCACGTATCTAATCCTCCCCTGTGTGGTATTGTGTGAAGAGGCATGTATCTAATCCTACGGCATGTGGAACTGTGTGTAGACGCACGTATCTAATCCTACAGCATGTGGTACTGTATGCAGACGCGTGTATCTAATCCTATGGCGTGTACAACTGTGTGAAGATGTGTGTATCTAATCGTCTGACATGTGGAACTGTAAGCAGACGCGCGTATCTAATCCTACGGCATGTGGTACTGTGTGCAGGCATGCTTATCTAATCATCTGGTGTGTGGAACTGTGTGCAGATGCACGTATCTAATCCTCCCCTGTGTGGTACTGTGTGCAGATGCACATATCTAATCCTCTGGCATGTGGTACTGTCTGCAGATGCGCGTATCTAATCCTCCCCTGTGTGGTACTGTGTGCAGATGCACATATCTAATCCTCTGGCATGTGGTACTGTGTGCAGATGCGCATATCTAATCCTCCCCTGTGTGGTACTGTGTGCAGATGCACATATCTAATCCTCTGACATGTGGTACTGTGTGCAGATGCGCGTATCTAATCATCCCCCGTGTGGTACTGTGTGCTGAGATGTGTATGTAATTATCTGGCTTGTGGTACTGTGTGCAGAGGCATGTATCTAATCCTCCAAAATGTGGTACTGTGTGCAGACACACGTATCTAATCCTCCCCTGTGTGGTACTGTGTGAAGAGGTGCGTATCTAATCTTACGGCATGTGGAACTGTGTTTAGATGCGCATATCTAATCCTACAGCATGTGGTACTGTGTGCAGACGCGTGTATCTAATCCTCTCTGTGTGGTACTGTGTGCTGAGACGCATATATAATTCTCTGGCTTGTGGTACTGTGTGCAGAGGCATGTATCTAATCCTCCAAAGTGTGGTACTGTATGCAAACACATGTATCTAATCCTCCCCTGTGTGGTATTGTGTGAAGAGGCATATATCTAATCCTACGGCATGTGGTACTGTGTGCAGACGCACGTATCTAACCCTCTGGTGTGTGGCACTGTGTGCAGATGCACATATCTAATCCTCTGGCATGTGGTACTGTGTGCAGATGCGCGTATCTAATCCTCCCCCGTGTGGTACTGTGTGCTGAGACGTGTATGTAATTCTCTGGCTTGTGGTACTGTGTGCAGAGGCATGTATCTAATCCTCCAAAGTGTGGTACTGTGTGCAGACACACGTATCTAATCCTCCCCTGTGTGGTATTGTGTGAAGAGGCGCGTATCAAATCCTACGGCATGTGGAACTGTGTGTAGATGCACGTATCTAATCCCACGGCATGTGGTACTGTGTGCAGATGTGCATATCTTATGCTCTGGTGTGTGGAACTGTGTGCAAATGCGTGTATCCAATCCTTTGGCATGTGGTACTGTGTGCAGACGCATGTATCCAATCCCCCGGCGTGTGGTTCTTTGTGCAGACGCGTGTATCTAATCCTTTGGCATGTGGAACTGTGTGCAGAAGCGCGTATTTAATCCTCTGGTTTGTGGGACTGTGTGCAGACACGTGTATCTAATCCTCTGGCGTGTGATACTGTGTGCTGATCTGTGTATCTAATCCTGTGATGCGTGTATCTCAGTTTGGATATCAGTGTTGGGTTGTGTATGTGGAGTGACCATGTGTATTGCAGTTGGAATATGAATGAAAGACTTGCAGGTTTGTATTGGCTAAGGGGGGGCATTGTGTTTGGAATGCTGTATCTCAGCAACGGTACGTCCGAGCGAGTTGGAGTCTCGTCTTAAACCTTCCCGGATACCTGAAGTATCTCTGTACCAAATTTGGTGAAGATCGGTCAAGTCGTTTGGTTCGCATTAGAGCACAGACAGACAGACAGACAGACAGACAGACGGACAGACAGACAGAAATTCATTTTTATAATATAGGGAGATATACCCAGGTTATACCGGCTGTGCATATATAATTATATACAGTATATACCCAGGTTATACCGGCTGTACATATATAATTATATACAGGAGATACCCAGGTTATACCAGCTGTACATATATAATTATACACAGTATATACCCAGGTTATACCAGCTGTGCATATATAATTATATACAGTATATACCCAGGTTATACCAGCTGTACATATATAATTATATACAGTATATGCCCAGGTTATACCAGCTGTACATATCTAATTATATACAGTATATACCCAGGTTATACCGGCTGTACATATAGAATTATATACAGTATATACCCAGGTTATACCAGCTGTACATATATAATTATATACAGTATATAACCAGGTTATACCGGCTGTACATATATAATTATATACAGTATATACCCAGGTTATACCGGCTGTACATATATAATTATATACAGTATATATCCAGGTTATACCGGCTGTACACATATAACTATATACAGTATATACTCAGGTTATACCGGCCGTACATATATAATTATATACAGTATATACCCAGGTTATACAAGCTGTACATATATAATTATATACAGTATATACCCGGGTTATACCGGCTGTAAATATATAATTATATACAGGAGATACTCAGGTTATACCAGCTGTACATATATAATTATATACAGTATATACCCAGGTTATACCAGCTGTACATATATAATTATATACAGTATATACTCAGGTTATACCAGCTATACATATATAATCATATACAGTATATACCCAGGTTATACCGGCTGTACATATATAATTATATACAGGAGATACTCAGGTTATACCGGCTGTACATACATAATTATATACAGTATATACCCAGGTTATACCGGCTGTACATATATAATCATATACAGTATATACCCAGGTTATACCGGCTGTACATATATAATTATATACAGTGTATATCCAGGTTATACCAGCTGTGCATATATAATTATATACAGTATATACCCAGGTTATACCGGCTGTACATATATAATCATATACAGTATATACCCAGGTTATACCAGCTGTACATATATAATCATATACAGTATATACCCAGGTTATACCGGCTGTACATATATAATTATATACAGTGTATATCCAGGTTATACCAGCTGTGCATATATAATTATATACAGTATATACCCAAGTTATACCAGCTGTACATATATAATCTTATACAGTATATACCCAGGTTATACCAGCTGTACATATATAATCATATACAGTATATACCCAGGTTATACCGGCTGTACATATATAATTATATACAGTATATACCCAGGTTATACCAGCTGTGCATATATAATTATATACATTATATACCCAGGTTATACCGGCTGTACATATATAATTATATACAGGAGATACCCAGGTTATACCAGCTGTACATATATATTATATACAGTATATACCCAAGTTATACCAGCTGTACATATATAATTATATACAGTATATATCCAGGTTATACCGGCTGTACATATATAATTATATACAGTATATACCCAGGTTATACCGGCTGTACATATATAATTATATACAGTACATACCCAGGTTATACCGGCTGTACATATATAATTATATACAGTATATACCCAGGTTATAGCAGCTGTACATATAACTATATACAGTATATACCCAGGTTATACCGGCTGTACATTTATAATTATATACAGGAGATACCCAGGTTATACCAGCTGTACATATATATTATATACAGTATATACCCAGGTTATACCAGCTGTAAATATATAATTATATACAGTATATACCCAGGTTATACCGGCTGTACATATAGAATTATATACAGTATATACCCAGGTTATACCGGCTGTACATATAGAATTATATACAGTATATACCCAGGTTATACCGGCTGTACATATATAATTATATACAATATATACCCAGGTTATACCGGCTGTACATATATAATTATATACAGTATATACCCAGGTTATACCGGCTGTACATATATAATTATATACAGTATATACCCAGGTTATACCGGCTGTACATATAGAATTATATACAGTATATACCCAGGTTATACCGGCTGTACATATATAATTATATACAGTATATACTCAGGTTATACCGGCTGTACATATATTATTATATACAGTATATACGCAGGTTATACCGGCTGTACATATATAATTATATACAGTATATACCCAGATTATACCAACTGTACATATATAATTATATACAGTATATACCCAGGTTATACCGGCTGTACATATATAATTATATACAGTATATACCCAGGTTATACCGGCTGTACATATATAATTATATACAGTACATACCCAGGTTATACCGGCTGTACATATATAATTATATACAGTATATACCCAGGTTATAGCAGCTGTACATATAACTATATACAGTATATACCCAGGTTATACCGGCTGTACATATATAATTATATACAGGAGATACCCAGGTTATACCAGCTGTACATATATATTATATACAGTATATAACCAGGTTATACCGGCTGTACATATATAATTATATACAGTATATACCCAGGTTATATTGGCTGTACATATATAATTATATACAGTATATACCCAGGTTATACCGGTTGTACATATAATTATATACAGTATATACCCAGGTTATACCGGCTGTACATATATAATTATATACAGTATATACCCAGGTTATACCAGCTGTACATATATAATTATATACAGTATATAACCAGGTTATACCGGCTGTACATATATAATTATATACAGTATATACCCAGGTTATATTGGCTGTACATATATAATTATATACAGTATATACCCAGGTTATACCGGTTGTACATATAATTATATACAGTATATACCCAGGTTATACCGGCTGTACATATATAATTATATACAATATATACCCAGGTTATACCGGCTGTACATATATAATTATATACAGTATATACCCAGGTTATACCGGCTGTACATATATAATTATATACAGTATATACCCAGGTTATACCGGCTGTACATATATAATTATATACAGTACATACCCAGGTTATACCGGCTGTACATATAGCATTATATACAGTATATACCCAGGTTATACCAGTTGTACGTATATAATTATATACAGTATATACCCAGGTTATACCGGCTGTACATATATAATTATATACAGTATATACCCAGGTTATACCGGCTGTACATATATAATTATATACAGTATATACCCAGGTTATACCAGCATGGTCCAAATCACTGACATCCTATAGACAATGGTGTCCGCCGGGCTCTGTCTTAGCCGCGTGAATATTCTATACTGAATACAATTGTAGTTATTGGTAAGATATAAGGGGACACTGCCGGCCCTGAGATACTTCGTGAGTGCTGGGGCATCAGGTTATTGAGTATCGGGGACTATTTATCGGGGTTCGGGGCCACATTTGCCCCTCCTCCACCAGCAGTAGATGACCCCATGACCCCGTAGCGTCACATTACTTATGTTATACATAGATCGCTGTGTGCAGGAAAGATGTTTTTCGGCAATAGTATCAAATATTGATGCAGTTGATAGCGGATGTGTTACTTGATGCGGATTGCTACGCGAGGTGCCAGTTCTGCACTGACAGATGAAACATGCTGACTTGGAGTGACGGGCATCCTGCAGCTTCTGCTTGGCACTGAACGTTGGCACCCTCCAAACTTCTCTGTGAGCAGAATTGATAAAGATGACACTAAGACAAATGTGCGAGCGCCTAATTCCATTTCATGGGCCGGGGATGGCAGCTGAAACCAGATTTGTTATTTCCTGTGTTTTGCTGCAGCAGATAGCGCGGCACATTGTGTAATGAATATGTGAGGTCTACGTGATGCCAGCTATATAGCGCTATAGGATCAGAGCCAGGCAGCACAGTGTGGCACCTACATAGGGGGTCTCGCCATTAAGATACCCCCTGTGACGCTTGTTCTCGGGTACGGCTGAGTCCAGAGCTTCTAAGTATAAAGCTGAGTCTCTGGGGATCTCATTATAGATCCGAGACTAAAATACAGAATCTATAGGAGAAGATATAGTGTCAGTATAACAGACAACCATTGTATGGGGCTATGAGGATGGGGGATTAACCATTGTATGGGGTTATATGAGGATTTGGGATTAACCATTATATGGGGTCATGAGGATGGGGGATTAACCATTGTATGGGGTTATATGAGGATGGGGGATTAACCATTATATGGGACTATGAGGATGGGGGATTAACCATTGTATGGGGTTATATGAGGATGGGGGGTTACTGACATTATCTAGTTGTGATACCTAATGAGAGAGCGAAATATTAGTCTATAGCAGTAATTCTCATCCTGTAGTACAGTCAGCACTGGGGGGCCATTATATTGTATGTGGATCCCAATATACTATATGTGAAGCATTGGCCATTATATTACATGTGGAGCATTGTGGGGGCCATTATATTACACGTGGAGCATTGTGGGGGTCATTATATTACATATGGAGCTTTGTGGGGGCCATTATATTACACGTGGAGCATTGTGGGGGCCATTATATTACACGTGGAGCATTGTGGGGGCCATTATATTACACGTGGAGCATTGTGGGGGCCATTATATTACACGTGGAGCATTGTGGGGGTCATTATATTACACGTGGAGCATTGTGGGGCCATTATATTACACGTGGAGCATTGTGGGGGCCATTATATTACACGTGGAGCATTGTGGGGGCCATTATATTACACGTGGAGCATTGTGGGGGCCATTATATTACATGTGGAACATTGTGGGGGCCATTATATTACACGTGGAGCATTGTGGGGGCCATTATATTACACGTGGAGCATTGTGGGGGTCATTATATTACACGTGGAGCATTGTGGGGGTCATTATATTACACGTGGAGCATTGTGGGGGCCATTATATTACACGTGGAGCATTGTGGGGGTCATTATATTACACGTGGAGCATTGTGGGGGTCATTATATTACACGTGGAGCATTGTGGGGGCCACTATATTACATGTGGAGTATTGTGGGGGCCATTATATTACATGTGGAGCATTGTGGGGGCCATAACATAACTATTAACCATTAGACGTGATCGGTATTTTGTAGAAGCTATCTGGAGTGAATGATAGAAGATGTAGTAGACTAGATGGAGTGATGGCACAATCTCAGGAGAAGTGATGGCTCTATCTGATGAGATTATGGCACAATCCAAATGGAGGGAGCGGAATATGACACTATTTGGAAAGAGTCAGTGATGGCCCAATCCAGAAAGAGTAAAGACACTATCGTGAGGGGGTGAATGACTTGTTAATCTGGTGGTGATAAGCAATATCTAGTCTAAGTAATGGCACTATCTTGAGAAGAGTGATGGCTCTATCTGGAAAATGAAGATAAGACTATCCAGAAGACTTGAGATAGATCTGGTACTATCTGGAAGGAGTGGTTGGTGGCGCTATCTAGAATGAGTAATGGCATTGTCCTGGGGGAGTTATGACTCTATCTGGAAAGTGAAGGAGTGATAATCTATCCAGATGAAGCATGAGAGATCTGGAACTATTTGAGAAGATTGGGTGGTGACATTATCCAGAATGAGTAATGGTACCATCTAGAGAATGAGGTTGTGATAGTAACATCTAAAGAGAGGAATGGCTCAATCCAAGGAACGATAGGGAGTTATAGTACTATCTGGTGGGAGTGATGGAGGTGATCGGGGAGTGAGGGAGTTATCATTCTGGAGGGGTAAGGGTGTGATAGAACTATCCGGAGTGAGCAATGGCACTCTCTGGAGGGAGTGAATGGTTTGCTTTTATGGTGGTGGACAAATAATGACACTATTTATTTATTTTTTTTC